>NC_080190.1:22171363-22474393 GCF_030028045.1 Hippopotamus amphibius kiboko
AGATTCCCAGTTAATTAACAGCTTTGCATTCACAGTTAGGCCGCCTCTTTCCATGGTTTCTTATGCTGTTCTCAAAAGTGTGTGTTTTCCTATTGGGGTCACGGAGAAGTTCTTATCCTGAACTTAACTTGTCTAATGTCTCGCACTTATTAGACCACATTGTGAAATCAATTTCAAACGCTTCTTGCTGTGCCATGTGTCACAGGACCTAATCTTAATTACAAAGATACTAAGAACTGCAGGTTATTTGATGCAAACAATACATACAGATTGAAGAGTTAGGAACACTGGTCAAAAAGGAGTGCCCCCTTAACCGTTGTTTTTCTTATTTTTCCAGAGGTGACATTCAGTCTTCCCTGAGAATGTCCATTGAAGTTGGGCATCTGGGAACATCCCTCAGTATTGCCTATGTTTAGTCAAATAGCCAATGCATGCCATCTATTACCAACTATCTAATATTTTTAAGACCTCTGATTTAACAATATTTCATGTTGTGAAATACTCTGCATTCCTATTATATAGGATTTTTTATCCTTACATTATGGAATAGTTCCACATCTCAAACACCTAACTGGAATCAGACACTTCTACCACCAGTAAGCCCACTATAACATGTTACAAAACAAAATCACAACGTTACATGGAATGCTGAATTACTGGGTGTTTATTGAATTTACTTCGTGACTGGCTTTTCTTTCTGAATGTTTTTATTATTTATACTAAATGATGTTTGGAATTCAAATGAATAAAGCATCCAATTTGGCCATGAATCAATGAATATGGCAATCTAGAATTTGTTACTTGGGTATCTTACTTCTATTAGTGTGTAGGGTCATGAAAATATCCTAAGAACAGTGATATACTTTTCATAACCAGCAGTTCAATGATCTCTATCCATGAAATGAGGGGTTTAACAAAAGTTAAGTACTATATATTAGCAGCATCCTCTGAGTCAAAACAACACGGGAAAGGGAATTATTCTGGAAGTGGTTTAAGTTAGGTAAAAGGGGAAGAGTGAGAAAGAGCTGACAGTGAAAATTTGAGTTTCACTTGTGTCCACAAAAATTGCACGAGTAATTGCCAAGAAATCCTGAGGAATCCAAAGAGGACTGCCAGTGTTTGGATGTGAAAGCAGGAATTTATGAAGATGATCCTTGGTGGAACAAATAACTTTGCTGAGAACCTGAGAAAGCCCTCTCTCCCTCACCTGTCTGTGTGGATCTTGATCCTCTCCTATCTATTCTCTAATTGTTTCTTAATTTTATCATATTCTGAGAAAAAAATGAAAAAGAAGGGAAACAAGCCCAGTGGAAACTGAGCTTAAAACTGGAGAAGTTCCCTCAAGGATGAGACTTTCATGTTCCTAATTCTGGATGTAATAATCTATCTGAAAGAGAAATGTGGCCAAACTAATGAGACTGCTTTGAAATTCCAGATGGGAAAATCACAATATGTATCACATTCAGATTTGTTGTTTTTGGAAAGTAGAAAAATTGGCAGATTCATCAAAATGAGGCCTTCCCACTTTTCATCATGATTTTGATGAGGGTAACCTCTCATATTCATCCCAAATGTTGGCTTCTTAGTGACAGGTTTTTTTATTTTTCCACAATAAATGATCAGTTAGCACTTTTGAAGCAAAGTGCCATGTAGAATTGTTAAGGGAAAATGAGTTTCTAACTACATAAAAAACCAGCTGTTCTTGTTATGAGCCAACACTTGGCTAGATCACAGTTATTTAGACCCAGGATCCTGGTAGGATGCCTGGGTTACCAGAGCTTTATATCAGAACTCAGCTGGCTGGCAACATATTCCTTCTAGTTGCTGATGTAGAAGACACTTGAGTAAATAACCGTAACTGTGCCAAGAACCCTCCATCCTTGACAGCCTTTCCCGCTATGACTATTCATTCTCTTCTCTGCTAAAGCTGGGCCTGGATGTTTCCAAAATTCACAAAAGGAAACACGCTTACTGAACGTCTTCAGTGGACTAGGTGCAGGCACCAGTGATTCAGAAGTGAACTAGGCCCAGTCCCTGCCTTCAAGATGTTTGCAGTTCTCTGAGGAGAGACAAGCAGATCAGCTATTACCATGTTGCTGGTAAGAGCTGCTATATCACATGCCCAGGGTATAAGAGGAACAAAGTAGAGGAATGAGTGTGCCAGGTGGTGCAGCAAGGACAGTCAGCTGTGGGAGTTTCAGAATCTGTGGTTTATATGTTGAAAAATTAATAGGGGATTATAAGAGGAACAAAAGAGGGAAAAGAGTATTGATAACAGTAGCCAACTCTTGTGGAGTGCTAGCTAGGCATGTTACTACCCTTAATATCCTCAATCACCCTGTGTGTTAACTGCTGTTAGTATCTCCACTTTACAGATTAAAAAAAAATAAAAACATTTGGGAGGATAAGTGATGGACATGATATTCAAACCCATCCTCTTTACAGAGGGTCTGCTCTTTACCAAGGCTCATATATGACAATAGAAGGAAGGGGAATCAAGTAAAGGTGACAAATTATAATTGTTTTCCCATTTTTGTAGTATGGATATATATGAAAGTAGAGAAAATAAGAGAATAATAACTATACTGGAGAGGTAGGAAGGGGATGCTTCAGGTAGCATCATCTAAGCTGTACTACAGAGGATGGATTTCATCTGGAAAGCAATGACGTGCCACTGAAGGGTTTTCAGTAGTGAATTCCACTGAAATCTACTGGTGTTCAGCTGTATTATTCTACTGTTCATGGATGAGCTGGCTTGCATATGTGGGGGACAGATTGGCTGTTGGCTGATTTAGGGTAACCTTGGCTGGGACAAGAGTGACCTGATGGCCTCCACTTACCTCTTACTCTCCAGCACCTAGTCTAAGCCTGTTCTCATTATAAAGGCAAAGATTACAAGGGTAGGAATGGAAATGCACACGTGCTTTTACAAGATTCTGCTTCTGTAACTTTTGCTAACCCTGTCCAAAGCAAGTCAGATAAATGAACACAGAATTGAAAGGCAAGAGATCATACGTTGCTTCTTAGTGGGAGAGGGCATTAACAAAAGATGGGATGAACAAGTGAGGCCAGCAATGCCATTGATCTGCAATAATTTCCAAAAATGGGCCTATCAACTTATACTCCCTCCAGTATTATTTGAAAGTCACAGTTACTCCTCATCCTTACCAACACTTGGTATTTTTTTCTCTGTTTAAAAATTCTTCTTCCTCTTCCTCCTCCTCTCTCTCCTCCTCCCCTTCCTTCTCCTCCTTCTCCTTTTCCTCCTCATTAGTATTGTTTTTATCTTAGTTCTTCTGGGGGATGTGTACGTATTTGGCATCATGGTTTTGTTTGCATTTGCCTAGTAATTAAATAAGCTAAATGCATTTTCATAGCTCTATTGGCAATTTAAATATCTTCTTTTATAAAGTAAAATGCCTATAGAATTTATCTTTCTGTTTGTTTAGTTGGAGTTTTTGTCCATTTTTTTTTCCCCATTGGGTTGTGTGTCATTACTTATAGGGCTGGGTACAAGTTTTATTTATAGAGCTGGATATAAGTTGATTTTCCCACTTTGGAAAATTTTACATATATGAGATTTATGTACACACATGCACACACACACAGATTTCTCCCTTTCTCTTTCTCTGAGTTGACTTTTCATTCTCTTAATGGCTTCTTTGATGACAGAATTACTGAATACATCCATTTTGCATTGTATTGTTATTATTTTGCTCAGCCCTGTGCTAGGAGATGCATGTGACTCTGAATGGAAAAGAGTATCCTTTCTCCATAAAGATTTTGTGGTCTAGGTTGAGGGTCAAATATAACACTCTGAAAAGAAGCAACATAAAACCAATTATAGTTTTGAGCAACTGGAGCATTTAAAAGCCTAATATAGAATTCTGTTTGTTTTTTTTTATATTAGCTGTTCAAATGTGTATAATTCACTCATCCTCTTTGAATTTCAAATTCCTTGAAGAAGGTATTTTGTTCATTTCTCAGACCTAGGACCACATCAAGCAAAGGAGATAGTTCACCGGTTAAGGTCATGTCCCAGACTGGGAGAAATATCTCCTTCTTAAAAAAATGCTAGCGTGAAAGAGTAATATTATGTACATTATTCCGTAATAGTTCAGAAAGAAATAGGAACACACATAAAGCTATTTGGAGCTAGGCTGCCTGTTTTGACTTACTATTGTAATTTCCCAAGAAGTGACATTTAATCTGTTAAAGTGTCTGAGTTTTTGATGAATATCTATACAACTGTTTCATATCGCAGAGCAGGGATTGAAAAACCTCCAGGGGAACATTATTGAGAATTTTACACAATGGCAATCTATCAGGAAAGGCCAGTCCACACTAAGGAGAATGAAACTGGAGAAGAATTGTTGGAAGTCACTTCACAAAGGTAAGTTGCTGTGCACAGAGGAGAGAATTTGAAACCAAGAACTCCTAGAAAGAGGAACATTCTAAATATATGCACAGCCATCTCACCCTCAGGTATGACATTTTTCTCCAAGACCAATTTCAAAGTGTTATTTTAAATGAAAATTTTGTCCAATCTATAATGCTTTGAGATTGCAGCAGGTAGATCTCATAGATAGAAAAGTCTTCCTATGATAACATAGGATTTATTCTTCCACATCTCTGAGCTATTGAAAGGAAATTGTCTGTGGGATTATATCATTAATTTAAAGCTCCTACAATTTTGTGTGCAGGTTTGTGTGTGTTTGGTCAGTATGTTTTTAAGGAAAGTAATATTTGGAATTAAAATATATTTGAAAGGTGTGCAGTCATTTTTGTTTTGTTGAAATTGGGACTTCAGAGAAATTTGGCTCTTCCTATGTACTGTAGACTAAATAATGACCCTCCAAAGATGGCCATGTTCTAATTCCTGAAACCTAAGAATATGTGACCGTACATAGAAAAGAGACTTTGCTGATATACAAGGGTAAGTCAAAAACTATCCACACTCCAGTTATACTAAAACGTCCATAAATTCTACAGCCAGAATGTGGATGATTTTTGACTCACCTTCATATGTAAATGCAGGATTTTGAGATGGGGAGATTATCTTGTTGGCTCCATGTAGTTAGAAGGGTCCTTCTAAAACGGAAGCAGTAGGTGAGAAAGAGCAGAAGACAACGTGAGGATGCAAGCAGAGACAGGAGAGGTGTGGCTACCTGCTAAGGAAAGGCAGCGGCCTCTAGAAGCTGGAAGAGCCAAGGAAGGGATTCGCCCTGGAGCCTTCAAAAGGAAGCAGTCCTGAAAATACTTCAGCCCTGTAAAACATCTCTCCATCTTCCAGAACTATGAAAGAGTAACTGTGTGATGTTTTAAGCCACTAAATTTGTAGTAATTAGTTACCAGGGATATGGAACTGACACAATATATAAAAAGCTTTATGGATGAGATAAAGACCAGAGTCAATCCACTCTTAGATTTACCAAAATCTATAATGCCCCAACTTAAATCCTCCAGTGGAAATAGAAACCAGCTCTAACCAGAGAATATTGTGTAACTGGATCATATGAGAGAGGAAGGGGCTTTAACACCCGTGCTAAAAGCTGCTCTGTGACTGGTCACCTGCGTATGTCAGGGAATTCTATTAAGAAGTTAATTTACGCCTCAAATAATGAACAGAACTCAAGTCATTCCTCTGAATAATATATAAGTCTGTTCCCATTAAGATATGAGCACCTGACCTTATGGTTTTGAGGATGGTGGACTGATGGTTATCAGAATTAACCTCCCACTGCAAGTAAATATGACACTGTATATAATACATGAAAAACTTTCAGGCACTGGACAACAACCAGCCCAAAGATATGATCTTTGAATGAAGAGAAACATGTGAGATGAGCTCCACATGTGTGTGAACTTTGTGCCGGGAGGAATCTCTAAACATGGAGAGGTGAAGCCCAAACTTTGTGCCAGGAGGAATCTCTAAATATGGAGAGGTGAAGCCCAAAGTGATGGTCTTTCTGGGCAGAGGAAACAGAAAGATTAGGACTGAGATGCTGGCTGACTTTGCAGGGAAAGGAGTTGGAGCAGAGGAGCTTGTACAGAGAAGTAGCCCCAGAGTCTATGTCAGGGTCCCCTTGCATCTCTGGCTGAGTACTGAGTTTCGCATGCCTAAGACAAGGTCCTATGGGGCCTGATAGAGAAGACCTACTGGGAAGCTGTGAACTTATTAGAGATTCTGTAATTCACACAGTGCTGGGTGATATTAAAATTCCAACTAGCCAGAGCGAAGAGACATCACCAAGTAACCCAGGCATTTATTTGAAAGTGCAGAAAAGCTACATTTTAGGAGGAAGTTTCCTCTAACCCTAGATTAGCCCTACACTAGACCCACCCTAACAAAGCCTAAAGTCAAACCTCAACAGTGTCAAAATAAGCCACTATTTAACTGTCCATCAGACCAACATTCTAAAATCTTTAGGTAGACAACTTAATTCAGACTCTTAACAATACGGCATTCACAGTGTTCAGAATGACAGTTGGGGAAGTTCATTAAGGTTTCGCTTCAAGAAATAACTTGCTGTCCCGCTACAACCAGGCCAGTTAGCTGGGAGCCTCTGGCTGCAGTGCTTTCATGATGCAGCTCACCTTATGAGCCCAAGCTCTTGCAGTCAGCCTTGAGCTGCTGTAGGGCTCTCACAAAAGTGCTTGGGTTTTTAAGTGATGTCTCTCCCCTCTAGCTAGTTGGAATTCTATTATCTACCAGCACTGTGTGACCTCTGTGTCCTCCAGAATCTCCGTTCTGCTAGAACATCTAATCATAATTAAATTCTCACTTTTCATCATTCTGGATATCAGATAATTTCCAAGTATGGTTGCTTCTCTTTCCCTAGTACCTTATCTCTCTGACTGCTTTTCTTGACACACAGATCTTCAGTTTATATAATCTTCCCAGTTTGCTCCCTCATTATTTCTTCCCTAGATTATTGTGAAAACATCACACCTGATGTTTAAAAATGTCTGCTTCTGTTTTGTGCTCTAGGAATCTGGGACTCTTCTAGTTACCTTTATCCAACATTGTCTTAGGAAAATTTCAAACATAAAAAAAAAAAAATTAAAGAATTTTGCAGTGAATACCCAACTATCTACCACCAATATTATGCAATTAATATTTTACCATACTTCTTACCGACCCATTTATCCATCTGTTGATTCATCATTTTTTGTTACATTTCAAAATAAATTGCAGATATGAGTAGTTATATCTGAATATTTTATTTAGTGCATATATTAACTAGAGATCCATATTTTGCAGTTCCTTTTTTCTTATGAGATAAAATTTATGTGCAATAAGGTGAACACATTTTGTACTTTTTCTTTACATCACAGAATAACAATAGTTTTGGCAGGTGATAGGGAAAAATAATGGTAGAAGAAATGGGCAAAAATAATTTTTCCTTTATACAAAAATCATAGTTTACATATACTCATACAACTACGTACATGAAATTGTTTGAAATAGTTCTGAAAACGTTAGTTATAATATTGGGATAGTAGATTTGGGGAGGATTTTAAATAAGTTAATTTCTTTAGGTTACTATTTTATGTTATTTTTGTCAGAGTCTAACAAAATTTTTTAACAATAAATTAAAATAAGAGGTGTTGATCATACTGACTTGAAGGGAATGAACATGAAGATTGAAAACACAGAAACTAGGAATTTGACAGAAACCTTAGGATGAGAAGTACAGGATGGGAGAAATGCTTTGCTTATAAATACCAGGGAGTCATGTTGATGACTAACTAATACATGTGAATTTAGCTTTATTAATTTAGCTTAGTCTACTTAGTTGGCACTGCATATTGAGTATTTGGAAGATGATGTAAGCAAAATATAACACATGTAAAATATCTAGAGGTAAAATAGTTTTTTCAACTATATTTAATCACATTACTACTACATTATTATCACTGCTATTACTATTGCTAGAATTTTTATTTGTCAATATTGATTGAATCTTCCAATTTGTCAGCTCTCAGTACCGAATAGCTCTATAAGTATTATCTATAGGTTAATATCTATAGATAAGAGATTGTTCTATAGAACCCACATTTTTAAACACTATAAATACTATTTTATTAATAGGTTGCTTAATTTATGTTGTTACCCCTAAAAAATACTTTATTACAAATAGCATATGAATTTTTAAAACAACAGATTTGGGTTTAATCACAATTACTGTACTGAGAAATCAAGCTGCCAGCTTGATTTTGGCTAGCTCATGTTCTAGATGAGCCAGCCAAAAGTTATTTCATAAATAAAACCCATGAATTCCCAAATAGAGAATTAACTTTCTCAGTTAATAGTAGAATTGGGGTAGAAAAGTTGTTCAGTTCTGAATGCAATGGCTTTTCCCCCTGCCCCAACTTGCCTTTCCAGTTCATCCTTAGAAAATCTACATTTTTCTTCTAACAAGAATATCATCACATGCCCAGAGCAGTGTGAAGAACTTTGGAGATTGGGTCATAGTAAATTAATGTACTTTTCTTAAACTTGAGGGTGCTAGCATTTATCTTTGCCTCTAAGAAAGAGAAACAGAGACAGAACTGTAGTAGGGGAAAAGTACCTTGGAAGGAAGTATGATTTCTTCTATTTTTTTAAATAGCATTAATTGCCTTTGAATAATTATAAAAGTAATTGATGTTTAGTTTAAATGGTCTGGAAACTACATAACAAAAGCACAGAGAAGAAAATAAAACTGATTATAACCTCCTCACACAAATGTGAACACCTTGTGGTGTAATTATTTCTGGTTCTGTATATATGCATATCAAATAATGGACAATTATATGATGTGAAATGATATATAATAATATATATACTCTCCAGCTAGCTAACATTTTTAGAGAAAAAAAAACATAAATTATCAATAGGAATTATTATAGTGATTACTTTGAATTCCATTGAAAGAATGTTGTACCATAATTTACATATATATATACATATACACACATGCACATGTGTACATCTTTTCTTTTAAGACAATTTTTTAGATCAGTTTTAGGTTTACAACAAAATTGAGAGAGAGATACAGAGCCTTACCATATATCCCTTACTCCCACACATGCATAGCCACTCCCATTATCAACATCACTCACAAGAATGGTACATTATTTTACCGAGGATGGACCTACAGTCACACATCATAATTACCTAAGTTCATAGCTTACCTTAGGATTCACTCTTGGTGTTGTACATTCTATGGGTTTGGATAAATGTATAATGACATATATCCATCTTATAATATCATACAGAGTGCTTTTCACTGTCCTCAAAATCCTCTGTGCTCTGCCCATTCATTTCTCCCCTTGCCTCCAGCCAGCAAACATTCATCTTTTTGTTGTCTCCATAGTTTTGCCTTTTCCAGAATGTCATATAGTTGGAATCATAGTATGTAGCCTTTTCAGATTTGCTTCTTTCATTTAATAATTTGCATTTAAGTTTCCTCCATGTCTTTTCATAGCTTGATAACTCATTTCTTTATAGCACTGATTAATATTGCTCCCAACATGTATGTATCTTGAGGGAAAAATTTAACAATATTGTTTCTAATAGAACATGTTAATAATAAATGTGGGCATTTAAATGAACCTATATCATTAGTGAAACCTAGTATTAAATATATTTGATTTTCATATATTTTGGATATTAACCTATTAATTTATAATATTTATTTCTTTTTTGATAGTAGGAGCTCTTTGTGTGTTTAGTGTATATACAGTTCAAATTATTTTTATCCGATTACTTTAACTTTTGTGTTGGTAAAAGGCATTGTTTCTATTCTTTTATGTATTTGTTTTAGGGATGGAGAGTGATAGAATCATTCTCTCTAAAATCAACATTTGAAAATTCAAAATTCACCTACCCACATCACTATCTTATTACAGAATACATTCCTATAGAATAGAATTAGTGTTTGATTGTTTTTACCCTTCAATCAGGCATACGTTTTTCACAATTTAAAGTTCTCTGCCCAACATTTAAAGAGGTTGATGTTCTTGCATGCCAATGATTATATCTACAGGAAAACTGCCCATAACGTCACTCTCAACTCTTAGTGAGATAGGCTTCGGAGAAATAGAAAATTTGACCTGTATTGATTCCATGTCTTTTGAGAAACAGGCAGCTTGGGCTTGATTGATGAGCATTTCCCATCTCACTTATGTCCCAAATCCCAGAAATTGACATCTAAAAATTCTCGTGTCTTGTTGCAAAGTAAATTATGTTGAGTGCCTTCTCTGGTTGTAGTATCTCTTTGCCTCCAAAGGGTCAAGTGCTGTATTCCCAGCCATGTAGACAATGGCCAGTTTGGGAGGAAGCAAAAGAAACAAAATCAAAATAAAGCAAATCAAACCAGAAAAAATTGAAATATGATAAACATGCTCCGAATTTTAGACCATAGCTACACTGAAATATTTTTGAGATGATTTTTCTTGCATCTGTGGACTCACAAAGAACTTTTTGTTTTGTTTGTTTTATATTTAAAATAGAGTAACAACATCAGTATGAGTTAACGAATAGGAGACTGTAGATTTTGTGTCATTATACTGAGATTAAAATTGCATGCTCTATTTCATGAATTTATAATCCAACATCTACACTTATATCTGCAATTAAAAAATCTCAGAAATGTAAGGGATCTTATAGATATGTTAATGGGGTGTTTTCTATAAAAGGATATACATTAAAATCATCTGAGAATATTTTTTTTTTTCAAAATATGCTTGTCAGGTTTATCTCCTAGAACAGGAATTGGTAAAAAAACAAAACAAAACAAAAAAACCCAACTCTCTGTAAAGGGCCAGATATCAAATATCATAGGCTTTGTAATTCATTCAGTCTTCATAGCAATGACTCACCTCTGCTATTCTAGCCAAAAAAGCAGCCATAAATAGTACCTAAACAAATGGGTATAGCTATGTTCCAATAAAACTTTATTTATAAAAACAGACAGTTCTCCAGATTTGGCCCAGGGCTGTAGTTTGCTGACCTCTGCTCTACAAGGTCAGTTTGATGTGTTAGTGACTTAACTGGCTGATAGACAAACAATAGCATTTGTCTTCAGAGGAGGATTGCAGAAACCAGAGTCTCTCTGATGTATCACCCACAATGTCTTGAATAAATTTAAAAAATACTGGACATGAGAAGAAAACAGAAAATATTAGCCACAGTGAAGAGGAATAATACTTTAAAGTAAGAGATTCACAAATTGCTCAAACGTTGAAATTAGCAAAGCCTTTAAAATAAGGCTTTGATAAATTAGTTAAAAGTACACTAGAAATGAAGACTATATAGGTAATTATATTAGGAGTTTAGGGAAGATAATGAAACATAAAAGAGAACCAAGTTTAATTAGAACTAAAGAATAGAGTAGATGAAATAAATAATAAACATGAAGACCAGACAGTAGAGAACCAAGTGGGTCTTGGGTAAAACGGAGGCAGGCATTTCCAGCAGAGGAGATAACTTAAGCAAACTCGTGGCAGAATTAAAAAGAAGTGCATGTGATAAAACAAAAAACAAAAACTGCACAGATGTGGAGTGACTTGTCTAATATCATGCAAGGATTCAGTGGCAGAGCTTGTTTTTAAGTTCAATATTCTTTCCACATCTTTTTCCCTGGTTGTAATTATCCAAGCTCTGCCTAACACACTGCTTCAAGTTTCTTGAATGGGATACTTGCCTGATTAATTGCCCTCTGAATAGGTGCTCAGAGCAAATTATCATCTTCACTTCGTATCTGTAGCTATGGTTGTTTTTTTAAGGGAAGCTATTTATCCATATTGGCAAATTAAAACAGTTATGATCATGGCAATAACATCATTTGAATAATCAAATGCAATTGAAAAGTAAATGCACCAATTTAGGCTGGACATGAGCTATTGTAATGTGCATTTATGTTTAATGTCTTTTATGTTTCCCTGGATACTGCAATGGACCAAGCTCTGCAATTTAGTTGTATAGGCAAATTTTCTTTCAACCATCTCTATCCCCTACATTTGAAATGGAGGGAGAACAATCAACTTGCCTTAAACCGATTATAAACAAATTACACTAGGGCTCAGGTAATTAAGGATGGGCAATTATAATCCCATTCAAATTATTATCATTGGCAGAGCTACATTGGACTAGTGTTAAGTAGATATGAAATAAACTGGATTTAACAAAGCAAATCTGTCCTTTTATGCATTTCCTGTAGTCTTGCTGAGTACTACAGTGTATTGTAAAGTGTGGATATTTCTATTTTGGCTGCTCTATAAATTCTCATATTAGTTGAAGATAGTGTCTGCTAAAATTTGTAGTTTTCTATACAGGAAGGGCACAATGTGTTTGGAAGTTGGAACTCCAAGACATGTGTTAAAGAAAAATTTACATATCAAAGACATTGTTTTTATTTATATCATGTATTTACTTGAGGTAGTTTGGGAGTGAAGAGCAGAGTGTAACATGCTATGGTTACAGCTCTCCCAGGTTACCCTGTAGGGGTTACAAGTTTAGAAGACCAGCTAACCCTCCCTCCAACCGTAATTGAGCTGAATGTATAAATATATTCCAAATGACCAAGCCAGGGATGACACTTGCTTTTGTGACAATTTATACCAATAAATAAGAACTCAACACCCCCCTTTCCAGGCTTTATTGTTCTGTATAGAAAACAATAAATCAAATCCATCTGCATTTCTTTTCCATGCAAGACCTGCTAGACATTTCAAAATAAGTTAACTGCAGTAACTAATTTGCTGACAAATCACTTTACACAGTGAGTATATACAACTTGAGGCTCTTAGAGTAACAATTCTGAATTCGTCTATTGAATTTATTTATATTTAATTGCTAAAAGTATTGAGATGGTCTTAGCCAAAGCTAATTAAAGCTCATGGGTGTCATAGAGAGGGTATGTCCTCTGATATAATCAGATCATCCCTGTGGGTGGATGGGTGGACCACTCTAGATTTCCCACCCTGTAAATTCTTGATGTAAATAACAAAGTGAAACAATTATACATTGTCCACAAATGTGTCCTCATATGCTCTACTTTCATCAAATTTAGGCAAGTTTTGTTACTATATGTTCACTAACAGGCATGAAATAATAATTGAGGTTTAAATATTTGGCATTTCATTTTTCTAGAAGAACCTTCAGAATAAAAACACTTTTGTGCCTGGGCTAATTGATAATTAACCCACTAAATTAACCCCTAAGTCCATAGCCAACAGAGAAAGAAACCAAAATTAATGATTATGATCAACATATGTTATTATGTACCTGGCACCAAGCTGAGCATCTTACAAATATAAACTTATTTGTTTTTTACAGTGGCCCTATGACAGAGTTATTACTATTATCCTAGTTTTATCAATGAGGAAACTGAAGCTTATATATATTATTCAAGAATTTGGCTGCTCAAGAAAGTGGAGACAAGTGTACCAACATCAAAATCCATACTCTGAACCAGAGATCTGCAAACTAGATTGAGGGTCAAACCTGAAACACTACCTGTTTTTGTATGGCCCATGAGCTACTTTTAAATAGAAAAAAAAAAAATTCAAAGATGTACAATATTTCTTCAGCCATGAAAGTTATACTAAATTCAAATGTAATTGTCCACAAATAGTTTTATTACAATACAGCTGTGCTCATTATGTGTTCTCCATGCCTGTTTTCCTGCTATAGTGGCAGAGTTGAGTGGTTTCAACAGAGACCATATGTAGATACAGCTATGCTCAAATGTGTTCTCCATGTCTGTTTTCCTGCTACAATGGCAAAGTTGAGTAGTTATAATGGAGACCATATGCGGTTCTATCATCACTTTGCACTGCTGCTTGGCATGCTACAACTTGAGTGATGCAGTTATTTGGTGCCTCATATAGGGCACTCAAATATGGCATAAAATATCAAGATATTTTATTTACCTTTTTATTTCTAATGCATAATAATGTCAAAATAACAAGAAGAAGAAAAGATAATACGATTTAAAGGCAAAACAGAGTGTGGATTGCTTTATTATTGAATTAGAAGTCAAAGAATCGTGTTTATTATGCAATGGCATTAAAGCTATTCTAAAATAATTCAATATACATTGACTTCAGCAAACTAAGCATTCATCGCAATATCCTTATTGTGGGATATTGGAAAGCAATGTTTAGAAAAATGAGAAAATTTAAAACATTATCTTATCATAGCAGAATTTCTTCACAAAAATAAAAATAAGACCACAACTAAAGCATCTGAGTGACTCATTTGTTAGCCAAGCAAAGAAAATGGTTTACCAATTGTGGGTTAATTATATCATCGCTGATCACAACAGCAAAAGAAATGTGTCCAGAGAGAAACAAAATTGTTAAAAATGATTTGCCTTTCTGTGAAAAGAAATTTGAAGAGTTGTGGATATTAGAAGCAAATCAGTAGTCAATTAAAAAAAGTTGGATGATTTTGAGTCATTTTCCTTGACTATTGATGAGTTAACACATTTTGCTTTTTTCCAGGAGTCAAGACTGAGTTTGGAGTGATTGAAGGATTTGCTTTTATGAATGGCCTACATGGAATAACTACAGGTAGGAATATTTCCAAAGAAGTTGAGAAAATACTAATTCATGAAAACCTGAAGTGGAATCTGCTATGATGTGTTATAACTGATGATGATAAGACTATGGGTAAAGCATAAAAAGACTCATTCAGACATATTTATAAAACTTGTGAAGTAGTAAGTTTTTTTAAGGTGTATTTATTATGTTACTTATCAACATGTACTATGTGGAAAATATTTCACTCTATTGTGTGGTGTTGAATGAGTAATATCAATAGTGAACATCATCTGCTCTAGTGGATTTAACATTGCCTTTTCATGAATTTTCATTAGAAATAGGAGCTGTATATCCTAACTTGACTTTACCACACAGCAGGTTGATGGTTTACCAGTGGTGAAGTTTTGTTGTGATTTTTTATGGCAGGACCAAAATTGAATTTTTTTGAATAAAAAGAACTACCCTCAATCATTACTGTTAAACACTGACTGACTTTAGAAATTAGCTCCTGTTGCAGATGATAATATTGTACTTCTTAGTGAATCCATCTAAAATTTCAAGGTAAAAGATAGCTTATATATGAAACTTATATTGGTTTAAAGTCATTTTCACAAAAACTATTTGAAATATAAGTAATGTCAACAGACTTATAACCGTCCCATACTGACAAGAGTTAAAACAGGAAGTAAAATTATCATCACTTACATTTTCAGTATTCAGCCTACACATTTCCAAGCTTAAACTATAGTTCCAACAGTATGTTTCAAACCTCACACTAAGGGAAAAAAAATATTTCTATGTTTCAAAATCAGTTTTACCGTGAAATTGAGTAGCCTACATCTAATCTTCAATTGGAAATGATTAATCTGAAATAATTTGGCATGCTAAAAGAAAAATATCAAGAGAAAAATCTAATAGAATTCTATAAATTCTTTCGAAGCAAAAAACATACTCAATTTAAATTGAATAAGGAGTGATATCACCAAGATGGCAAAGTAGGAGATGCCAGACTCTGTTCCTCAACAAAAATGGACAATTAGATGGTTATTCGTGGAAAAAACAAGCAAACAAAAACAGCTCTGGAAGAGTTCAGGGTTCTATTTAAGAAACTTCAGCAGCATACTAGAACAAAAAAACCTGAGAATAACCATGCAAAAAGTGAAGGAATACAGCTTCATTTTGCCTGCATTGTCTCATTCCCCAGACTAGCACTGCTTAGTACCAAGAGGAAACTCCTCAGCTGTAAAGAGTTTCTCTGACCAGGAAAGAGAAAGTGGAGTGAATGACCAGCTTTCCCAATCTTTTGGGGCACCCAGCAAAAGAACTGCTTTGGTTTCACCCCACCCAGAGACAAGCAAATCTGAGATATATAGAGATGGCTAGGGGCTACTGGTATCAGCCACACAGCAGGAGCAGCTGTGGTTCCCAGTGATGAGCTCTGCAGGAGATCTTAGTAGCTTTTGCCACTGAAGAAACCAATGGGCAGCACAGCCGTAGTGGACCCCTTGCAGATTTCACCATGCTTTGCCCTCGATGTATTCATGTTCACAAACACCAGCTACCCAACTCCCTCCCCACTCTCTCCTTGCCACCTCTGTCAGAGCCAGGGATTCACACAGGCCACCAGCTCAGGCTTCTGTGGCTACATGGGTGCATGATGCCAGCCTAGACTCCACAGCTGACTCCCACCACTATGTGCACACTTGGGGCTAGCCTCTCCAGCTGTGCACTGTACACAGACAGCTTGACCTTTGTTACCAACCTCTACTGTGGTGTGCATACCCATGGCAAGATCCTGCTACCATGAAGAATAGCATCTAAAGTAATCTCTAGTTTCATACTAAAAATATACTTAATCATGGTATATTTGAAAGCCACGTTATGTTTATAATGCAGTTTCTAAAACAGACGCACATGGCATATTCATGTTACAGTACAATAAATTGTAGTTACAAAAGCTCAGGTTAATGCTTTCAAGTTATCTTAGTACAAACAAAACTTTCCTTTAAAAAAGATTATTTTTTAAATTTTTACTTTGAAAGATACTATTTTTACACATTTTTAGAAGACATAAATATATGCCATAATATGTCCTGGCAAGCATTCAAGCACATTCCACTTTTACCTGTATCATTTCTGTTCAGATAAGGCCATACCTGTTCTTTCTTAAATGATATGACTGATTAGTCCATGAGATGATATATCTAATTACGTATTTACTAAAGGAAGGAGATATTTTAAAATATGACTTTCACAACATTGTGAACAACTCTCCACATTTCTTTCAGTATCTAAAAGAAAATGCTGGCAACATCATTGAATACTAATTCCTGTGTAATCAGAAAAACATGGTAGGAAGAAAATGTCAGAATGGTGGAGTAAGAACTTTCAAAGTTTCTCTATTTCATAAAATCAAAGAGAACACTGGCAAAAATTGTGAAAATCAACTTTTTGAGAAATCTGAAAATTAATCAAATACTTGCAATAATCCATGAAACACTTAATCCAGAAAAAAATGGCTGTGATCAGTAAGAATAATAAGCATTGTGGTGTTTTACCTTTCTCTATCCCCATCCTCCACTTCCTAACTCAGTGGTAACCTTGAAAACTAATAGCCCCATAATTACAGTAAAACGCAGCAGCCTAAAAGCCCATTGAGCAGAACTGAGTTGAAGCTCCTTTAAAAAACTAAGTTGAGGCTACTAAAAAGCTCCATTCCTAGAGAAGTGTCATTATTTGACTTATTTAGAATTTCCAGAAAACTCCATCTGCAAGTGTGTTCTTTACTTGACCTGATATAGAACCCACCTAATTTGAACAGCTTTTTCTCCTGTGATAACTGTCAAAAGCAATCAGTGGCAATTGTTTAACATTGCAGGAGCAATAACAGACCAAAAAAAAAAAAAAAAAAAAAAGGAGAGAAAGAGGGAGAGAGAGAAATCTGAGAAATGAGATGGCCATAGAAGGTTTGTAAATTTCTGGCATATTCTTTTTTCAAAATTAATTAATTAATTGGCTGCATTGGGTCTTCATTGCTGCAGTGGACTTTCTCTAGTTGAGGAGAGAGGGGGCTACTCTTCATTGCGGTGCGTGGGCTCCTCATTGCCATGGCTTCTCTTGTTGCGGAGCACCGGCTCTAGGCAAGTGGGCTTCAGTAGTTGTGGCACATGGGCTCAGTAGTTGCAGCATATGGACTCAGTAGTTGCAGTTTGCAGGCTCAGAGCACAGGCTCAGTAGTTGTGGTGCACAGGTTTACCTGCTCCTTGGTATGTGGGATCTTCCTGGACCTGGGCTCGAACCCGTGTCCCCTGCATCGGCAGGCAGATTCTTAACCACTGCACCAGGGAAGTCCTCTGGCAAATTCTTGAGAATCTAACAGTCCATGAACATGCAACGGTCTAGGCACAAGCTCAGGAAAGACCTGAGAAGGCTTTCCTCCTCACCTCTGGCTGACTGGCTGACCTTGAAGCTCTGCACAAGCAAGAAGGCAGAGTTGTAAACTGCCTACCTGAGCATTGAAGGCATGTCTCAACATGCACACAGAGCCCCTTGGAAAATAGTCTGGGGGACTTATTCCTTCTAGGCATTTAGGGAAATATCTGGCAATCATTAACTGACACTAAACTGTCCAAGCAGAAACTATAGTGGCCACAGAAGACAAAGTATACAGACTTTACAAAGTTAAATCAGCTTTCTAGCTTCTTAATTTTTTTCTAATGTATTTAAAGTGATTTACTTTCCTCTTTTCCTAGTTTCAACAGCATCAGTAAGGTTCAAGTTTTTTATTTTTTAAGTTGTGATTAACTTTTCTATTTGTTAAACGTCATCTGTCTCTTTTACTTGGTTTCTTTTGGATGAATCAATATTTTAAAATTCTATTTTTCTCCTCTATTAGCTTGATGTTATATATCTCATATAGTCTTTTGGAGGCTTTCTAGAGATTAGAACATTCATCTTTGACTTCTTACAGTCTAATATAAATTACATCTTTTTATACAACTTTTGATACTTCCTGACAACACTAGGCCTTAGAAGTCTTTACTCATTTTTCTCCCTTTAACATGGAGTAATTATATATATTTTAGTGTTCCATTTTATGTCCACTAATGGAATTTTAATTTTACTTTTTTATTTGATATTGTTCTAGGTTTAAAATAAATGTCTTTCATAATTTGTCGTGGTCTAACTTCAAATTACATTATATTACTTTATATATGATGTTAAACTCTTACAACCACAGTTTTGTGTAGACCTCTTTTTTTGTGCTGGTTTTGTCATACATATATATACTTCATATGCTATAATTGTTATATTGTTAACATTGTTTGCTTTAAATAGTCAATTATCTTTTGAAAAAAATTAATGAGAAAAGTATTTTATATTTACCCATGTATTTAACGTATTTGTCACTCTTCATTCCTTTGTGTAGATGCAAGTTTCTGTGTAGTATCTCTTTTCTAATTGCAGGGCTTATGCTGATAAATTCTTTTAGTTTTGTTTGTCTTTAAAAAAAAGTTAAATCAGCAAAGTCACTAAGCAAATAGATAGTCTGAACAAGAATAAAAACAACAAGCAGCAACAACAGCATATTTATGGGAAGGGAGGAAAATCAGATATCCAGAGTTGTCACATTATACTATTTAAAACATTCAGTTTTCAACAAAACAATTATAAGACCTACAAAGAAACAAGAAAGTATGACCCACACACAGGAAAAAATAGGCAATCACTAGAAATTGTCCTTAATAAAGCCAAGGTACAGAATTTACTGAAAACTGTAATTGTTGCCCATTCTGATTTTATCTCAAAAATTCAGGAATGCAACAGCAAAAGACAACTTTCTAAGAATCATTTCTTATTTCCCAAATGCATGTGTTTTCTCTTTCTGTATTTTAAACATATTGAAAGAACTAAAGTAATGCATGCATGATGGACTATAAAAAATATGAGAACGATATATCACTATGGAAAGAACATCAAAAGTAGGAGACTTTAATGCTGCACTTTCCACAAAGGATAACAAAACAAGTAAGAAGATCAACAAGGTAATAGGACATATGAAAGACACTATAAACCAACTAGACTGAGTAAATGTCTATAGAGCACTGCTATCATCTGAATGTTTCTCTTCCCCCTAACTTCATATGCTTAAATTATAAGCCCCAAAGATGAAGGTGTTAGGAGGGGGACCTTTAGGAAATGCTTACATCTTGAGGGTATAGCCCTCATGAATGAGATTAATACTTTATAAAAGAAACCCACAGAGATCCCTAGCCCTTCCGCCATGTGAGGACACAGCAGGAAGGTGCATGCTATGAACCAAAAGTGAGCTGTCACCAAAACTCAACTGTGCTAGAGCCTTGATCTTGGACTTCCTAGCCTCCAGAACTGTGAGCAATAAAGTTCTGTCATTTATAAGCTACCAAGTGTGTGGCACTTGTTATAGCCACCTGTAAAAACTAACACAAGCACAACAATTGCAGAATACATAGTCTTTTCAAGTTTACAAGAGTCATTCCTCAGGGTAGACCATATGCTAAAATATTAAAGTCTCAATATAATTAAATGGATTATAATCCTACAAATTACATTCTCTAAGCAAAGTGAAATGAAATTAGAAGTCAATAACAGAAGGAAATTTTGGAAATTCACAAATATGGGAACACTGACCAAATACTCTCACTAATCAATGGATTAAAGAAGATAAATCAGAAAATACTCTTACATGAATGAAAACACAAACACAGTATATCAGAGCTTATGGAATGCAGCTGACACAATGCTTAGAGGGAAATTTATAGTGTAAGAGGATATGTTAAAAAAGGAAGATCTCAAATTTATAATTTAACATTCCACTGTAAGAAACTAGAGATGAATAGGATTAAGATGGCGGAATAGGAGGATGTGCGCTCACTCCCTCTTGCAAGAGCACAACTAAATGCTGAACAATCATCAACAGAAAGACACTGGAACTCACCAAAGAAGACACCCCACATCCAGGGACAAAGGAGCTGCAATGAGATGGTAGGAGGGGTGATCGCTTTAAAATCAAATCCCATAAATGCTGGGTGGGTGATTCACAGACTGGAGAACAGTTATACTGCAGAAGTTCATCCACTGAAGTGAGGGTTCTGAGCCCCACATTAGGCTTCCCAACCTGGGAGTCCAGCAACGGGAGGAGGAATCCCCAGAGAATCAGAATTTGAAAGCCAGTGGGATTTGATTGCAGGACTGCCCAGGACTGGGGGAAACTCCACTCTTGGAGGGCACACAAAACAGTGTGCTCACCAGGACCCAGGGGGAAGGAGCAGTGACCCCATACGAGACTGAACCAGACCTAGCTGCTGGTGTTGGAGGGTTGCCTGCAGAGGTGGGGGGCAGCTGTCGCTCACGGAGGAGGTGGGGGTACTGGCAGCAGGGGTTCTGGGAGGTGCTCGTTGGACCCTCCAAGAGTCCACCATTGGCCCCACCGAAGAGCCTGTAAGCTCCAGTGCTAAGTAGCCTCAGGCCAAATAACCAACAGGGTGGGAACACAGCCCCACCCATTAGCAGACAAGCAGATTAAAGTTTTACTGAGCTCTGCCCACCAAGTCAGATTAAAGCCTTACTGAGCTCTGCCCACCCAGCCCTACCCACCATCAGTCCCTCCCATCAGGAAGCACACAGGAGCCTCTTAGATAGCTTCCTCCACAAGAGGGCAGACAGCAGTATCAAGCAGTATCAGCAGTATTTCATCTTGTGGAACTGAAAACCACAGCCACAGAAAGATAGAGAAAATGGAAAAGCAGAGGACTTTCTACCAGATGAAGGGACAGGATAAAAACCCAGAAAAACAACTAAATGAAGAGGAGAGAGGCACCCTTCCAGAAAAAGAATTCAGAATAATGATGATGAAGATGATCCAGGACTTTGAAAAAAGACTGGATGCAAAGATCGAAAAGTTTACCAAAGACCTAGAAGAATTAAAAAGCAAACAAACAGAGATATGCAACACAATAACTGAAATGAAAAATACACTAGAAGGAACCAACAGCAGATTAACGGAGACAGAAGGGCAAATAAGTGACCTGGAAGACAGAATGGTGATAATCACTGATGCGGAAAAGAATAAGGAAAAAAGAATGAAAAGAACTGAAGACAGCCTAAGATACCTCTGGAACAATGTTAAATGTGCCAACATTCTCATTATAGGGGTCCCAGAAGGAGAAGAGAGATAGAAAGGACCCAAGAAAATATTGGAAGAGATTATAGTTGAAAACTTCCCTAACATGGGAAAGGAAATAGCTACCCATATCCAGGAAGCGCAGAGAGTCCCAGGCAGTATAAACCCAAGGAGAAATATGCCAAGACATATAGTAGTCAAATGGACAAAAATTGAAGACAGAGAAATGTTATTAAAAGCAACAAGGGGAAAACGACAAATAACATACAGGGGAACTCTCATAATGTTAACAGCTGATGTCTCAGCAGAAACTCTGCAAGCCAGAAAGGAGTGGTGTGATATATTTCAAGTGATGAAAGGGAAGAACCTACAACTAAGAATACTCTACCCAGCAAGGATCTCATTCAGATTCGAGGGAGAAATCCAAAGCTTTACAGACAAGCAACAGCTAAGAGAATTCAGCACCACCAAACCAGCCCTACAACAAATGCTAAAGGAACTTCTCTAAGCGGGAAACATAAGAGAAGAAAAGGACCTAAAAAACAACAACAAAAACAAAACAATTAAGAAAATGGTAATATGAACATACATGTCAATAATTACCTTGAATGTAAATGGACTAAATGCACCAACCAAAAGACACAGACTGGCTGAATGGATACAAAAACAAGACCCATATATATGCTGTCTCCAAGAGACCCACTTCAGACCTAGGGACACATACAGACTGAAAGTGAGGGGATGGAAAAAGATATTCCATGCAAATGTAAATCAAAAGAAAGCTGGAGTAGCAATACTCATATCAGATAAAATAGACTTTAAAATAAAAAATGTTACAAGAGACAAGAAAGGACATTACATAAAGATCAAGGGATCAATCCAAGAAGAAGAGATAACAATTATAAATATATATGCACCCAATATAGGAGCACCTCAATACACAAGGCAAATGCTAACAACTATGAAAGAGGAAATGCAAGGCAAAAAGAGATGCAGATGTAGAGAAGAAACACATGGACACCAAGTGGGGAAAGTGGGGAGGGTTGGGGGGGATGAACTGGGAGATTGGGATACCAAATTGTACACTCTAAATATATGCTGTTTATTGTCTATTAACTGTATCTCAATAAAAGTTCTTTAAAAAAAAGAAAGAAACTAAAGTAAAAAGAAGTGGGTACTTTGTTATACCAGCTCTGAGAAAGCGATATGAATTTTGATATCAGAAGTGGACATGCTGCTGTAACATATCTCAAAATGTGGCAGTGGAATTGGGTGATGTATTGAGGCTGAAAGACTTTTGAGGAGTTTATTAGAGAAAGCCTAGATAGGCTTGAAGAGATTTTTGGTAGAAATATGGAGGTTAAAGGTACATCTGATGAGATCTCAGATGGAAATGAGAAACATCTTATTGGAAATTGGAGGAAAGATGATCCTTGTAATAAGTGGCAGACAGCTTAGCTGAACTGTGTTCTAATGTTGGGTGGAAAGTATAACTTGTAAACACTGAACTTCGATATTTAGCTGAGCATATTTCCAAGCATTGTACATGGTACAGCCTAGTATCTCCTTGCTACTTACAGTAAAATGTGAGAGGAAAGAGATGAATTGAATAAGGGCCTATTACCTGAAAAGGAACTAGAACTAAGTGGTTTGGAAAATTCTCAGCCTATCCATATTACAAAAGATACTAAAGCCTGCTCTGGACAGAACACTAAGGCTGTGACCAGAAAATCTTTTGCTGAAGATACTAATCATGTGCTATATGACTTTAATTAGCCATCTCAGCAGAAGCCGACATAGAGGTGGTGTGGATCCTTTTGACTTTACACCCACGGGAGAACCAACAAAGGTTTTGAGAAGGATATATCAACAGAAATGCTGCCAGCTTAGACTGACATGTATGGAGACAGAACAAAATGAAGAAAGGCTATCAGACTTCCAAAAGTCTACAAGAAGGAAACAGGTTGAGAGCATGAAGTCACATCTGCCTCTGCAGATCCAGAGGGCAGGGCTCCAGCTGTTTCCATGGGCAAAGAGGTGGGGCAACCAACACCTTCACAGTTGAGTGGGCAGTGCCTTCTCTGAGTGCTGAAGTGGGTGCGCTGCAGCCCCAGGCCAGAGCATGGGGCTACTCCTCAGAAACCAGAGGACGGAGCATATAGCCAAAGAGAATTATTCTCAGGATTTGAAATCTAATGAAATTTCCCCTTCTAGTTTTCACACTTTTGGAGACATGCTACCCTTTATTCCTTCCAATTTCTTCCTTTCAGAATGTGAACATGTATTCTATTTACATGTTTCACCATTGCATATTGGAAACAGATAACTTGTTTTTTAGTCTCATTGGCCCACAGATGGAGAGGAATTTTGCTTCAGGATGGATCATACCCAAAGTCTCACCCATACCTGATTTAGATGATGAGATCTTGGATTTTTTGAGTTTATCATATTTAGATGAGATTTTAGACTTAGAGTTAATGCTGCAATGGGGTAGGGCTTTGGGGAATGTTAGGATGAGGTGACTGTGTTCTGTACATGAGAAGGATGTAAATTTTGGGAGGCTAGAGGCAAACTTTACTGGGTGAACAGTGTCCCTCCCAAAATTCATATCCACCTGGAACCCGTAAATGTGGACTTGTTTGGAAACAGGGTCTCTGCAGATTGTAATCAAAGTTAAGATGTGGTCATAATGGACTAAGATGGGCCCTAAATCCAATAAGCAGGTCCTTATAAGTAGAGGGGGATTTGGATACAGACACACACAGAGGAAGCAAGGCCATGTGAAGATGGAGGCAGATGGAGTTATGCAGCTACAAGCTGAGGAGCACCAAAGATTGCCAGCAGCCAACCGCTAGAAGTTACGGAAGAGACAGGGAAGAATTGTTGCAGAAATCGGTCCATTGAGAAACCAAGCACCACACTCGGAGAGTTGGAGAACTCAGGTTTATTAAGCTGGCAGCCCCAGATGAGCTTATGCTCCAAAGTTCTGGGCCCCAAGCTCAGGGTGAGCTTTACTTTTATAAGGGTCAGTGCACATATTTACAGTTAGCATGGGTAGATTGGTTACTTGGTTTACAGAGCACAGAAGTTTCCAAACAGAAACTAACAAGAGCAGGTGCAGAACATTCCATTTTTAGCAAAACATCTTATGGTTACATTGGATTGCTAGGTCATCCTGTTTTTTGTTTTTCTCAGTGCAGCAAGCATATTTTACAAAAGCAGAACAAGCATGGAGTTAGTTTTAGCTGAGTGCAAGTTTCTAATTTTCCTCTTCAGAATGACCCTGCCAACAACATGAATTTAAACATGTAGCCCTCAGAATGTGAGAAAATAAATTTCTGTTGTTTTAATACACAGTTTGTACTACTTTATTTTCACTACAGCCTTAGGAAACTATTAGACAGTCTGTAATCCCCTCCCCCAAAATAGCAAATTGAATTAGTCATCAAAATCTTCCCAAAGAGAGAAGGCCAGGATTAAATGGATTTATTGTTGAGTTCTACAAAATGTTTGAAGGCAATTTAACACTAACCCTTCACAAAGTCTTCCAAAAATTGAAGAGGAGAAAATTCTTCCCAACTTATTTTATGAGGCCAGTGTCACTTTTGAGCAGACAAAGGTGTTACAACTACAGACACCTTTAGGAATGTAAACTCAAAACTCCTCAATAAAATCTGAACAAACCAAATCCAGCGAAATATACAAAGGATCATATACCATAACCAAGTGATCAGTAATGCAAGGATGCTTCAGCATAAAAATATTAAACAATACAATATACTGTATTTATAGAATAAAAGAAAAATTACACAATCCTCTCAATCGATGCAGGAAAAAGTATTTGACAAAATCAAACCCCCTTCTATGTTAAAAAACCTCAATGAATAAATAGAAGGAAACTTTCTCAAGCTAATAAAAGGCATTTATGAAAAACTCACAGCTAACATCATCCTTAATGGTGAAAGACTGAAAGCTTTTCTCCTAAGATCAGATACAACACTAGAATGTCCACTCTATTCAACATCATATTGAAGGTTCTAAGTAGAGCAATTAGGCAGGAAAAATAAACTCATCAGATTGAAAAAAGAGAAGTAAAAATTTCTCTATTCACAGATAGATGATCTTGTATATAGAAAATCCTAAGAAATTCACACACAAAACTCTTAAAGCTCATAAACTACTTCAGCAGGGTTGCATGATATAAGATAGATACTATATATATTATATATACTATATATATTTATATATATACTATAATATATATACTTATATATATACTATATACAATTATATATAATACTAGAATATATATAGTATAGTATATATTATAATATATAAAGTACTATAATATATATAATATATAAAATATATATTTTATATATCATATACAATATATAAATATATAAAATATATATAAATATATTAAAATATATATTAAATATATTATATATTATAAAATACTATATTATTATAGTATTTTATCTATTATATATATATATAAAATACTATATATATAGTATTAGTTGTATTTCTACACACAACAGCAATTATTCCAAAAAAAAGGTAAAATACATTTACAATAACATCAAAAGACAATAAAATGCTTAGGAATAAATTTAACAAACTTGTGAAATTTGTACACTTAAAACTACAAACCATCACTGAAATAAATTCAAGAAGAGCTAAATAAATGTAGAAATGAATCCTGTTCATGAATTGGAAAATTGGATATTAAGATAATGCTACTCCCCATAATGATCTATAAATCCAACACATCCTACATCACAATCCAGGTTTCTTGTGTGTGTGTATGGAAACTGACAAGCTGATCCTAAAATTCATATGTAATTTCAATAGAACCAGAATACCTACAACTATCTTGAAAAAACAAAAGAGAGATTAAATTGAGGGACTAACAGTTTGCAATTTCAAACATTACTATAAAACAGCAATGATTAAGAGTGTGTGGTACTGGCATAAACATAGACACAGATCAATGACATAGAATTTTGAGTTCAGAAATAAACCTTGGCATTTAAGGTCAACTGATTTTTGACAAAGATGCCAATGTAACTTAATCATAACTTACGGAAAGAATTATTTCTTCAACAAGTGGTGCTGAGACAACTCGATATCCACATGCAAAATACAAAATTGGATCTCAGCCTTACACCATGCACAAAAATTCATTCAAAATGGTTAAGAACATAATGTAATTACTAAAAATATAAAATATGGACTTTAATTTTTGTGACCATGGATTAGGCAAAAGTTTTTTAGATATGACACCAAAATACCCAAGCACAAAAAGAAAAAAAAAAAAGATATTTATATTGGTACTATGAAGAAATTTTTTTTAAAAAAACAGATAATAGAATGAAATATATGCAAGGGACTACTATCTATACTATGTAAAGAATTTGTACAACTCAACAATAAAAAGTCTACCCTGTTAAATAACGGGCAAAGTATTTTACCTACAAAAGTTATCCAAATGACCAATAATCACATGAAAGATGCTCAACATTATTTGGCATTAGGGAAATGCAAATTAAAACCACAAGGTATCACTTTACACCCATTATCATTGCTATAATTTTTTTTTTTTTAAAGATGGTTAATAACAAATCTAGGGCAGGAAGAGCAGAAATTGGGACCCAAATACATTGGTAGTAGGAATTTAAAATAGACCAGCCACTTTGGAAATTGGTTTGGAATTGTTTCAAAAATATAAACATAAGATTACTGTATTTCCCTGCAGTTCCACTCCTGGGTATATAGTCAAAAGAAATAAAAACAAATTGTTCACACAAAAACTTGTACATGAGTGTTTATAGAAGCATTATTCATAATTGCCAAAAAGTAGAAACAATCCAAATGTTCAGTTGATGAGTAGATAAACAAAACGTTATATACCAATACAGTGGAATATTGTTTGCCATAAAAATAATGAAATACTGATACATGCTACAACACGGATGAACCTGAATACTTTAATCTAAGTGAAAGAAGCTAGCCACAAAAGGCCAAATATCTTATGGTTCTATTTATTTGAAATGTCCAAAATAGGTAAACCCATAGAGGCAGAAAGTAGATTAGCGATTACCTGAGGTTGAAGTTACAGAAGTCTGAAGAGTGACTGCTAATTCACAAAGGAGTTTTTTGGGAGGTGATAAGAATATTTTGGGAATATACATTTTTGGGATTTGTATAAGTTTGTGAATACTAAAAACCACTGAATTTCGCTTTTATACTTTAAAATAATGAATTTTATGGTAGCTAAAATTTATCTCAAAAGTAGCTAAAAATACTATGTGGTATAATATTAGGCATGACTTAAAGTAGGCACAGGATTGGAGTCTTCTCTTTGTAAATTACTGAAACCATTCATATGTTTCTTTTGTTCTAATTATTTGACTCTAAAGATGCTGATATCTGTGCCATGATTTCTCTGAGGCGATTCTTTTTTTCTCTGTGATTTCACTATCATTTCTTCACTTTCTTTTTCTCCCATTGAAACACTGGTAATAAATTCAGTTTTTAGAAGTTCATTTCTATTAAAGTCCATTGACTATTTAGAAATTTATGTAAGAAACTATGTGTCAGATATTTTACTAGCAACTAGGGATAAAACATTGAAAAGTTAAACGTATTCCCTGCCATCCCCGAGTTTTCAGCCTAGTTAAGGATTGGCAGAAATTAAATCAGTAAACAAATAAGTGTAATATTTTTGAGGGCTGTATCACACAGGATTGAAACAAGTAGAAGTAATCTTGACTAGAGTGTAATAATAATACATTTTCCTTTATTAATCTCTTATTATATATGCCTGTTAGCCACCATATTTATTTGAGGTGTCAATTTCTAAAGAAATAGTCCATTTAAAATCAATACTCGGTTGATCCTTGACAGTCAATCACCTGTACTAGATTTTAGAACTTCAGAGATATTAAATTTGTGGTGAAAATAATGAAAAAAATGGAAAAGAGTTTTTTGGTAGATGTTCAAACAGTTGATCTTATTTGAAAGTATGATACAAACGCTGGTGGTTAATAAATTTATTCAGCTGCAGTTTAAAGATCTAGAGACGGTCTGGTGGCTGGATCCATTTGCACCTGGGCTAGTTTCACTCAGTTTCCAGACTCTGCTCGGGGTTACAGATGACCATGACTAGAACATCGCCCCTGCTCTAAAACAGCACATATATGTGTAAAATATATGTGCCTATGTATATAATCCTAAATTATGTATAATTTATTTACATATAAATCCATATGTATAATTTATTTACATATAAATCATATAAATTTACATATAAATGTAGAGAGAGAGACAGAGACAGAGATGAAAAGAAAGGGAAAGAGAAAGAATGTAATTTTAAAATTCTAAGCCAATAGAATAATTATTACATAGAGTAAGTACATAAGTGGCCATTTCCTTAACATCTAGGGTGTTTTAATGACCATGAGATCTCACTATTTCATAATATAGCATTATGTGATATTCTCATATGTGATAAAGTATTGTAAGCAAGAATCTTATCAAGTTTGTGCATTTAATCTTCATTTCATGGGTTATAAACAAATATTTGAACTATCATTTATTTATGAGCACTATTCAGTACCAAGGGCATTCTAATGAAGACGCTGAGCCTATTACTTTTAATTATACTCTTTCTAATTAAACCCAATAAACCATCTCCTGAGGAAATACAGTCAGTCCTCAATTGAGAATGGTTTGATTTATGAGGCAATATGTATTCAGTAGAAACTGCACTTCAAGTTTTGAACTTTGATGTTTTCCCAGGCCAGCAATGTGCCACGGGATACCCTCTCTCATGATGCTCTGCTGGGATGCTGGGCAGCCCCAGCACCTGCACTCCCCGTCAGCCACACGATCATCAGTGTAAACACCAGTACACCTATGACCACTCTGCACCCATACAGCCATTCCGTTTGTCACTTTCAGTAAAGTAGTCAATAAATTACACGAGGTATTTAACAATTTATTATAAAATAGTCTCTGTGTAGATGATGTTGTCCAACTACAGGCTAATGTAAGTGTTCTGAGCAAATTTAAGGTAGGCAAGGCTAAGCTATGATGTTTGGTAGGTTAGATGTTAAATGCATTTTCCAATTATAATATTTCCCATTTACCGTGGGTAACCCTATCATAAGTCAAGAAAGATTTGTAGTTTAATTTCTTGCTAGATCTACCATATTAAAGAATCCAAACGAAACACGTCCTTTTTCATAGTTGAAATCCAATATAATTTTCTTAGTCCACATCTCTAACAAACCCTCTTCCACCAGGCTTTCCAATGACTGTCCGTAAATTGCCATTGATTTTTTGTCTTCCTTAAGTTCCCCAAATTTGCTGTATCTCATGGATGGGAGAGTTTGTCTTCAATAACATCATCCTACCTTTGCTGGACTGTGCCTTCCTTATAGGCAGAAATCCTTTTGCCATTCATCCCTAAATCTTTAAATTATTTAAGTCCCTGACCTTCAATTTGAATCCTAGTTCTCCCAGTTGGCCTCCATAATGCAGTAAATTATCTCCTTTAAGCCTTTCTTTTTTATCACAGTCTTAATAACTGTTATATCAAGAAGTAACCTTGAAACTATTTGAAAAGAAACTACTTTGGGGGAATGTGCTAGGAGCAGGCGGATGTTTCCCTTGATGTCTTGAAAGATGCCTCTGGAATAAATGAAGGCACAGAGACTAAGCAACTCTTCTAAGTATGCACAACAAGGAAAGAGGAAAGCAAAAATTCTGGCCTGGGTTGGTCAGTATCTACAATTTACACTCTTAACTTCTAAACAATCTCTCCTTGATAACAGGGTGTGGAGAGCATTTTAAATCCTGCTCATTGTCTCTGCCATTAGATAGAGTTCTGGTTCCTAGTAATTATGGTATCTTCAAATTAGTGCATACTTTCATTTTTCTACTTTTTTATTGAGCTGAACACATCAAATTTTCTCAATCATTCACACATTTCAAATAATTTCAATAAAGAAAGAAAAAACTTTATGTGCAAAGTGAGGAAAATGACTCAGACTACATGGCTATTTACCTCTAGCTGGGCTGCTTTGTAACACAGCTATTTTTAAAACAGCCTTTTATATTTTACAAAAGTCCTTTCCTTTCCCCTGAAAACAAGTCTAGAGGACTTTTTTTTTTTTTTTTGGAAGGAGTGTGGCTCAACACTTCACACCTTCTTCTTTATAAGAGAAATGCATGCCACAGGGGCGGTGACCACTATCTCTGTGTGTGAGAGTAATTCCTTGCTTGACCAAACTTTGGTCAGGGTCCTCAGCCTTCTCCTAGGCCTATTTGTGCATTTCTTTGTAAATCTAGTTTTAACAAAACCCCTGCTAAGTCATTTTAACTGCAACCTCCCACCTTTGGTATCTGCTCACCCTTGATAGCTGATCAGGTTCCTCACTCTCTGCTGTCCCCCAGATGATGTCTGATTCCTCCTCATGCCTCTTCTTCAGCAAGAATCCTGTTAGGTCAGTTTAGCTAGAACCCGCCTTACCCCTAACGTTTCCTCTTAATAATTTTCCATCCACTGACTGCCGCTGTGTTCCCTGGCTATAAATTCCCACTTCTCCACTTTGTATTTGTAGTTGAACCCAGGCTTTCTCCCCCCCTGCAAAATCTCATTGCAGTGGTCCCTATACCTCTCACAATGGTCCGAATCAAGTCTACCTCACCATGTTTAAACAAGTATCATTGAATATTTTTTTTCTTTAATGCATGCCAAGGTTTAGTCCTGGGAATTGCAGCAAGAGTCCTTATTGCTTTCAGGAAAGAGGGAAGTGAACCCAGTGACCCTCTCAGCATGGAGGCCTCAACATCTGGGTCAAGGCCCCAGGAGATACTGCAGTTCTGCTGACTCATGCATTTCATGGGTGGCATTAAGTCTCTTCAGTGGAGACCAGGTGTACAGAGAACTTGGGAAGGTGAACAGTAGGAAATCAGAAATAAACTTCATGTATCATAGCTTACAAAATTGAGAGTATTAAACAAACAATAATTCCAGTAAAAGCAGGCAACATAAAAATGCCAAATGTCTCCTCCAGAACTAATTAAAAATATTGATCAGTTAGTAAATAACATAGCTCTCCCAAAAGACTGTACTATTCTGGGAATAGTAATGAGTAGCAACAACTTTCAGAGAGAGCTGACCTAAGTCATAGAAAAGAAATACATCTCACAATCTTATTTTATAAGCTACAAGAGGAGGAATTAGATGAGAGAAAAATTAGTTTATTGGTTCAAATAATTTTTCATTTTGCAGATACAAGAGAAATATGAGACCCAGATCTGTCAAAATTCTAAAGAAATAATATGTAAATTTCCTATCTTATTAAAAATATTTTATTAGAAAGCAAAAAAAAAAGCCAGATAAAAATGTAATTGAGTTTGTGAGCCACTGTAGGGATTTTGAATTTGCAAATAGGTCAATTGCCAAGAGAAAATTATACATGAAAGAAAAATGTAGAAGATTACTATTTAATAAGTCAAGTGAGAAAATTCTGGGCATGTAATATTATTGTGTTTATTCCACACCCACTCTGGATACTAAGTAATTCATTTTATTCTTTTTTTTTTCTCTGTCTTTTATTTATTTATTTATTTTTGAGGTACACCAAGTTCAATCATATGCATTTATACACACATTCCTGTATTCCCTCCCTCCCTCCACTCCCACCCACCCTCCCCACTCCAGCCCTCTAAGGCATCACCCATCATCGAGTTGAACTCCACTTGTCACACAGCAACCCCCCACCGGCCACCCACTTCACAGTTGGTAGTACATATATGTCTACGCCACTCTCCCACCCCGTCCCAGCCTCCCTCTCACCCCCGCCCCCCCCAAACCCCGAGTTCTCCAGTCCACTCCCTGCATCTGTGTCCTTGTTCTTGTCTTGTCACTGAGTTCATCAGTACCATTTTTAGACTCTATATATGAGTTAGCATACAATATTTGTCTTTCTCTTTCTGACTTACTTCACTCTGTATGACAGACTCTAGGTCTATCCACCTCATTACATATAGCTCCATCTCATTCCTTTTTATAGCTGAGTAATATTACATTGTATATATATGCCACATCTTCTTTATCCATTCATTTGTTGACGGGCATTTAGATTGCTTCCATGTCCTGGCTATTGTAAATAGTGCTGCAATAAACATTATGGTACATGTTTCTTTTCGGATTATGGTTTTCTTTGGGTATATACCCAGTAGTGGGATTACTGGATCATATGGTAGTTCTAGTTTTAGTTGCTTAAGGAACCTCCAAACTGTTTTCCATAGTGGCTGTACCAACTTACATTCCTACCAACAGTGCAGGAGAATTCCCTTCTCTCCACACCCTCTCCAAAATTTGTTGTTTCCAGATTTTGTGATGATGGCCATTCTGATCAGTGTGAAGTGATACCTCATTGTGGCTTTGACTTGCATTTCTCTGATGATGAGTGATGTTGAGCATCTTTTCATGTGTTTGTTGGCCATCTGTATGTCTTCTTTGGAGAAATGTCTATTTAGGTCTTCTGCCCATTTGTGGATTGGGTTATTTGCTTTTTTGGTATTAAGCTGCATGAGCTGCTTGCATATTTTGGAGGTTAATCCTTTGTCTGTTGTTTCATAGGCAACTATTTTTTCCCATTCTGAGGGTTGCCTTTTAGTCTTGTTTATGGTTTCTTTCACTGTGCAAAAACTTCTAAGTTTCATGAGGTCCCATTTGTTTATTCTTGATTTTATTTCCATGATTCTAGGAGGTGGGTCAAAAAGGATCTTGCTTTGATGGATGTCATAGAGTGTTCTGCCTATGTTTTCCTCTAGGAGTTTTATAGTGTCTGGCCTTACATGGAGGTCTTTAATCCATTTGGAGTTTATTTTTGTGTATGGTCTTAGGAAGTGTTCTAATTTCATTCTTTTACATGTTGCTGTCCAATTTTCCCAGCACCACTTATAGAAGAGGCTGTCTTTTTTCCATTGTATATTCATGCCTCCTTTGTCAAAGATAAGGTGTCCATATGTGTTTGGGCTTACTTCTGAGTTCTCTATTCTATTCCATTGATCTTCCTTTCTATTTTTGTGCCAGTACCATACTGTCTTGATCACTATGGCCTTGTAGTATAGTTTGAAGTCAGGAAGCCTGATTCCACCAACTCCATTTTTCCTTCTCAAGATTGCTTTGGCTATTCGGGGTCTTTTGTGTTTCCATACAAATCGTAAGATTTCTTGCTCTAGTTCTGTGAAAAATGCCATTGGTAATTTGATCGGGATTGCATTGAATCTGTAAATTGCTTTGGGTAGTACAGTCATTTTCACTATGTTGATTCTTCCAATCCGGGAACATGGTATGTCCCTCTATCTGTTTGTGTCGTCTTTGATTGCTTTCATCAGTGTCTTAAAGTTTTCTGCATACAGATCTTTTGCCTCCTTAGGCAGGTTTATTCCTAGGTATTTTCTTCTTTTTGTTGCAGTGGTGAATGGGAGAGTTTCCTTAATTTCTCTTTCTGCTCTTCCGTTGTTAGTGTACAGGAATGCAAGAGATTTTTGTGCATTAATTTTGTATCCTGGTACTTTACTAAACTCATCAATTAGTGCTAGCAGTTTTCTGGTAGAGTCTTTAGGGTTTTCTATATATAATATCATGTCACCTGCAAAGAGTGACAATTTTACTTCTTCTTTTCCAATGTGGATTCCTTTGATTTCTTTTTCTTCTCTGATTGCTGTGGCTAAAACTTCCAAAACTATGTTGAATAATAATGGTGAGAGTGGACACCCTTGTCTTGTTCCTGTTCTTAGAGGGAATTCTTTCAGTGTTTCCTGATTTAGAATGATGTTGGCTTTTGGTTTCTCATATGTGGCTTTTATTATGTTGGGGTAATTTCCGTCTAAGCCCATTTTCTGGAGAGCTTTTATCATAAATGGATGTTGAACTTTGTCAAAAGCTTTTTCTGCATCTATTGAGATTATCATATGGTTTTTATCCTTCAATATGTTGATATGATGTATCACATTGATTGATTTGTGTATATTGAAGAATCCTTGCATCCCAGGGATAAACGCCACTTGATCATGGTGTATGATTTTTTAATGTGCTTTTGGATTCTGTTTGCTAGTATTTTGTTGAGGATTTTTGCATCTATATTCATCAGTGATATTGGTCTGTAATTTTCTTTTTGTGTGGCATCTTTGCCTGGTTTTGGTATCAGGGTGATGGTGGCCTTGTAGAATGAGTTTGGGAGTGTTCCTCCTTCTGCAATATTTTGGAAGAGTTTGAGAAGGATAGGTGTTAGCTCTTCTCGAAATGTTTGATAGAATTCACCTGTGAATCCATCTGGCCCAGGGCTTTTGTGTGTTGGGAGATTTTTAATCGCTGCCTCAATTTCCGTATTTGTGATTGAACTGTTCATAGTTTATATTTCTTCTTGGTTCAGTCTTGGAAAATTGTATTTTTCTAAGAATTTATCCATTTCTTCCAGGTTATCCAATTTTTTGGCATATAGTTGCTTGTAGTAGTCTCTCATGATCTTTTGTATTTCTGTGGTGTCCATTGTTACTTCTCCTTTTTCATTTCTAATTCTGTTGATTTGCATCTTCTCCCTTTTTTTCTTGATGAGTCTGGCTAATGGTTTATCAATTTTGTTAATCTTCTCAAAGAACCAGCTTTTAGTTTTATTAATTTTTGCTATTGCTTCCTTCCTTTCTTTTTCATTTATTTCTGCTCTGATCTTTATGATTTCATTCCCTCTGCTCACTTTGGGGTTTCTTTGTTCTTCCTTTTCTAATTGTTGGAGGTGTAATGTTAGGTTGTTTATTCAAAATTTTTCTTGTTTCTTAAGGTAGGACTGTATTGCTATAAGCTTCCCTCTTAGGACTGCTTTTGCTGTATCCCATAGGTTTTGGGTTATTGTGTTTTCATTGTCATTTGTTTCTAGATATTTTTTGATTTCCTCTTTGATTTCTTTAATGATTTCTTGGTTGTTTAATAGTGAATTGTTTAGCCTCCATGTGTTTGTATTTTTTGCAGTTTTTTTCCTGTAATTGATATCTAGTCTCATGACGTTGTGGTCTGAGAAGATGCCTGATATGATTTCAATTTTCTTGAATTTGCTGAGGTTTGATTTGTGACCCAAGATGTGATCTAACCTGGAAAATGTTCCATGTGCACTTGAGAAGAAAGTATATTCTGTCTTTTTTGGATGGAATGTCCTATAAATATCAATTAAGTTGAGATGGTCTAATGTGTCATTTAAAGCTTGTGTGTCTTTATTTATTTTCTGTTTGGATGATCTGTCCATTGATGTAAGTGGGGTGTTCAAGTCTCCCACTATTATTGTGTTACTGTTGATTTCCCCTTTTATGGCTGTTAGCATTTGCCTTATGTATTGAGGTGCTCCTATATTGGGGGCATAGATATTTACCATTGTGATATGTTCTTCTTGAATGGATCCCTTGATCATTATGTAGTCCTTCCTTATCTCTTTTAATAGCCTTTAAAGTCTAATTTGTCTGATATGAGTATTGCTAGTCCAGCTTTCTGTTGACTTCCATTTGTGTGGAATATCTTTTTCCATCCCTTTACTTTCAGTCTATATGTGTCCCCTGGTCTGCAGTGGGTTTCTTGTAGGCAGCATATAGAAGGGTCTTGTTTTTGTACCCATTCAGCCAGTCTGTGTCTTTTGGTTGGAGCATTTAATCCATTTACATTTAAGGTGATTATTGACATGTGTGTTCCAATTACCATTTTCTTAATTGTTTTGGGTTTGTATTTGTAGGTGTTTTCCTTTTCTTGTGTTTCCTACTTAGAGAAGTTCCTTTAGCACTTGTTGTAAGGCTGGTTTGGTGGTGCTGAATTCTCTTAACTTTTGCTTGTCTGCAAAGCTTTTGATTTCTCCCTCAAATCTGAATGAGATTCTTGCTGGGTAGAGTATTCTTGGCTGTAGGTTTCTCTCTTTCAGGACTTTCAGTATATCCTGCCATTGCCTTCTGGCCTGCAGAGTTTCTGTAGAGAGGTCAGCTGTTATTCTTATGGGTTTTCCTTTATATGTTATTTGTTGCTTTTCTCTTGCTGCTTTTAATATTTTTTTATTTGTGTTTAATTGTCATTAGTTTGATTAATATGTGCCTTGGTGTATTTCTCCTTGGGTTTATTCTGTATGGGACTCTCTGTGCTTCTTGGACTTGGTGAATTATTTCCTTTCCCATGTTGGGGAAGTTTTCCACTATAACCTCTTCAAATATTTTCTCAGACCCTTTCTTGTTTTCTTCTTCTTCTGGGATGCCTATAATTTAAATGTTGGTGCACTTAATGTTATCACTGAGGTCTCTGAGACTGTCTTCTATTCTTTTTATTCTTTTTTCTTTTTCCTGCTCTGTGGCAATTATTTCCCCCATTCTATCTTGCAACTCACTTATTCGTTCTTCTGCCTCAGTCATTCTGCTGGTTATAGCATCTAGAGCATTTTTAATTTCAGTTATTTTGCTATCCATTGCTGTTTGTTTTTCTGAGTTCCTATGAACTGTTTCTTGTACTGTCTCTACTTTGTTATTGAGATTTTTGTATCATTTTTACTATCATTACTCTGAATTCTTTTTCAGGCATTTTTCCTATTTCCTCTTCATTTATTTGGTCTTGTGGGTTTTTTTTCCTGCTCCTTTGACTGCATGGTGTTTCTTTGTTTCCTCATGGTAGTCCAAATTTGTGGGGTTGCTTGTCCCGGTGATAGCGGTGTTTATAGAAGACTGTCCAAGCCTCAGACTAATGTCTGAGTGTTGGGTTAAACAAATACTAAGTCTAGGAAACACATACATGTATAAGACACACAATTACTGAATCCATTAGGACATAAGGCTCTGGAAAGACCTGACAGAAGAACCCCAGTACGCTATCAGATATTCAAAGAGAAACCCAACGGAAATTCAAAACCAAAACAGAACAAAACAGAAACAAAAGCAAAAACAAACAAACAAATAACACTTTACAGATACAAACACTAATCCAGGGAGATTTCGTAAGCTAGAATCAAATATAAAAAAGAGCTAGAGTACCACCAGACAGAATGGAGATTCTCAGAATGAAAGTAGACAATTGTACTAAGAACTAAGGTAAAGACAAAAACCTCATATTAAATACCAAGGTAGTGTGTCATCTGGAGAATAGAGCAAGGAGTCTGAGCAGATCAATTGTGTTGCTTATAAGTATGTTAAGAAAAAATAAACTAAAAATGGATGGAAGACAGGGGAACAGAAGAGTGTTGTTTGATTGGAAATATGCAAATAAAAAGAAAGGAATAGAAATGTATAAAAGATAGAGATGAAAGAAAGGTATGAGAGATATATTGTCCATACTACTAAAAACTTAGCTAGAAATAGAAGTATATAGAAAGGCAAAAAATAAATAAATAAAAATAGAATAAAAAATAGAATTAAAAAAATGTTATAAAACTTGTAGATCCCTTAGGACTAAGACCGTATTTAATAAAGGAAAGAAAAAAAAAAAAGAGAAAAAAAAATCCAGAGCTGATCCTAGAATGGACCAGTGCAGTAGAATTGATACTAATATTTCTGTTTCCTTAGAGTCTCAGCTGTAAGTGTCCTTCTACTCGCCTTGGGTTTTCTGTATTATTCTGTGACCAGCAGAGCTTCCTTTATTGTTCATCTGTAAGCGTTGTTGTGTGGGGAGGGACAGGGTACAATAGTGGCTCCTTCCCCTGGGAGTGAGTGAGCAGTGGCGCATTGTTGTTTCAGTTGGGCTTGGAGGTGCCTGTTGCAGAGGGATGCTGGTGGCTCAGGTGTAAACAGAAAGTCTCAGGGTTGGGCCTTTCTCTCAGGGTTTTTTTGTTTGTTTTTCTCAGCAGCCTCCCTGCTGCCAGCGTTCCAAGGGGTTTTAATCTAGCCCTGCCCAAGGTCCTGAGGGTACTTGTTATCCCTGAGTGCCTTAGGTGGCCCACAGGGCATCTCTCCACTGCCTGTTGCCGGTGCCGAAAGAGAGAGAGGCTATGCCTGCGGCTCCTTTCCCCCCCGCCCCTGAGCCTGCAGCATCCAGCTGCCATCATGGCCGGGCAGCTCTCAGGGGCAGGCACTCCTCGCCGGGGACCTCTTCCCTCCTGTCCTCTCGGTCCATCACCTTACTGGCAACAATTTATCTCACCCTGAACCAGCTTTCTGGTTCCCTCACACCCGCTCCCGGACCCTCTGTTCAGCTGTGAATCGACGTCTCAGTCCAGGAACACTGAGCTGCGGTGCGGATCCTCCGTGTGTTTCTCACTCCCTCCCGTCTGCCACAGCTCCGCCGCTTCACCCTCTTTGAGCCGTCGTAGATGCCTCCCTACCGGTTATGTCGGGATCTTTGCATTCCTTTCTGGTGTCCAAGGTCGTCTGCTGGTGTTCAGTTGGTTTTCTGTGGGAATTACTGCATCTTTTGGTGCGTTCCCAGTGCATCTGTGGAGAGGGATGCATTCCACTTCCCTCTACTTTGCTGCCATCTTTTCTCCTCCCAATTTTATTCTTTAAAGACAATTTTTTGTTTTGATTTCTGGGTAAGCAGTGATCACAAACCCACTAGCAAAATAAATATTACAACGTATTTTAGCCTCATATATTATGATAATTCTTGCAGTCAAACAGCTGATGTCACTTATAAAACAAGAATAATTAAAATATAACACTTGGGCAACAGCTCCTGACTTAAGATGGAATAGTCTCCCTTTCAACGTTTACAGCAAATATTTTCTTTTTGCTAGTACAATTAATGATCAAAAATATTGTCATATGCTTTTATATTAACGGGTAGATTAAATGGAATAAATATACATTTATAGGAATTGTGAAATTGTGGAATTGCTGGCAAAGGATTTTTGTTGAACCTCTGTACGTGAAATAGTGAAAGGAAGGATATGCCATATGGATAAAGAGAAAATGGAGTGTGGGAGTGGAATAGTTTTAAACCTCTCTCCCCAGCTTTGATTGTTTTCTGGAATGTTTCAAATAAATCAGTATTCATCTGACACAATTTTATAATAGCCATCTTAATTCCCATGCTATCTATTGTTCACATAGGATTTTGAAATTTTCAAAAATGCTTTATTATTATTATTATCATCATTATTATTTTTAGAGCAGCACATCCACCTTATAGGAATGCAAGGAAAATATATACATAGAGACAGAGAAGTCAATTAAGATATATAAAAAAATAGGAAACTTGAAAAGGTCACACTACAAGTTAATGGCAAGATTCAGGACTAAATTTACCATTTACTCATTAATTCTTTTGGATAAGCATCTCATAAGCTCATAGCCATCATTATTTAAAGATAAATTAGTCCAGCCTGTAATTACACAGATGTAAAAGCTAAGTTCTATGGAAAAGGTAACAGACCTACAGCTCAAGGGGGAGTGGGGGGGAGGGAGAGGGATGGACTGGGGGATTGGGGTTGGTAGATGCAAACTATTACATTTAAAATGCATAAACAACAAGGTCCTAATGTATAACACAGGGAAATATACCCAATACCCTGTGATCAACCATAATGAAAAGAATGTATAAAATAATGTATATATGTGTATAACTGAGTCACTTAGCTGTACAGCAGAGTGGCATATTGTAAATCAACTATACTTCAATAAAAAAAGAAAGAAAGAAAAGAAAGAAAGGAAGGAAGGAAGGACGGACTAGGTCAAATATGGAAGATCTAGATCCATTACTTCCTTAATTTTACAAATGGTTTTGTAATTAAATTCACAGTTAATATTTCCTGTCACATCCGCACTTGCTGTGGAACAGGCTTCAATGCACAGTCCTGGCTTAGCTCTGCCTCTCTAGACAGCTTAGAATTGAAGCAAATTTCTCGTGTCGATGCTTGTGAAACCAGTATGATGATAAAGGGCAACTGACATCATCAAAACACAGCTTTATTTTCTACCATCCCTTTAAAATGTATGCCGGTCAGGGTGATTTTTCTCTGCCTTTGGTTGAAAACTTCCACGCCAATGCCTTTTATGCTCACCTTTCAACAGAGATCAGAATGTCCAATCCGAGATATTAATGAAAACTCTGGATTTTATTGAGCATTATAACTTCTCCTTCTCCACTGAGAACTTCAGGGAGAATGGAAGCCTGCAGTAGGAAAAAGAGAATAATAAGCTTCTGTCTAATTCTTTATCTGTTCTTTTCTACCCTCACCAGACCTTGATGGGCACATTCTGACACCTACAGAGTCAGGGAAGACGGAGTGTGAAGTATTAAAGGAAAGTGAAATCTGTTATTTAAATGGTACAGTTACAGGTTGTTATTGTGGTCTCTGGGCCTCAAAGATGTTTAAAGCTGGGGTGTGTGTGTGTTGCTGCCAGAGACTCTTAACAGTTTATGGTTTTCCTTTTCAACTAAAGACACAGATGTAGAGAACAGACTTAGCACACAGGGAGAGGGGGAAGGAGAAGTTGGGACAAAGTGAGGAAGTGATATTGACATATATACACTGCCAAATGTAAAATAGATAGCTAGTGGGAAGCAACTGTATAACACAGGGAGATCAACTCAATGATTGGTGATGACCTAGAGGGGTGGGATGCAGAGGGTGGGAGGGAGGCTCAAGAGGGAGGGAATATGGGGAGATATGTATAAATATAGCTAATTCACTTTGTTGTACAGTGGAAACTGGCACAACAATGTAAAGCTATTATACTCCAATAAAGAGTGAAAGAAAAATAAATAAATAAATAAATAAATAAATAAATAAATAAATAAATAAATAAAAAAAATAAAGTTCATGTGACCTGGGTAAGTAGATGCATCATTTTATGGATCACAGTTTTCTATAAATGAAACAATTCCTAGAAATACAAAGCCTCCCCATTTAGTGTTTTGCTACAGGGATTTGCGCATCCTTTGTGGTGAACCAACTGGACAAGACCCATTATGAACCCAGGCTGGTTCTTCCCCTTTACAAATGACCTCCAACTATCTGTGGGAAATACCTACACATCCCATGTTCTCACCAACTCTTAGAGGTAGGCTGATTGCAGAGTAGCAGCCCTCTCCTGGACGTCCAACAAAATAGCATGTCTTGGACCTTCCTTCTGTCCTTTGTGGGAGTCACACCAGCCTAGATGCAGGGTGACCACTGTCACTGGGAATGAGATGAGACCTTCCTGCAAGGTGGTGGGCAAATCAGAGCACAACAGCTCTTTCTGAAGAAAAACTCTTCTCAAATATTTGTTACCAAAGCCTCTCTTCTTTCACTTGCCAACCCCTTTTTATAGATTTTTTCTAGCTGAGGAATCCAAAAGTTCTGGACTTGATTCAAAGAATTGCCTTTTACCATCTGCTTATAATGACTGAAACCTCACTTTGGAAATTCTCATGTCTTGTGTATTGGTGCCTGGTTGAATTTCATTTTTAATATCTTGTAATACATTATTTATAGTCAAGGGTGTGGGTATATGAATTTTAGGAAAGCAGTTCCAGCAGCCAAGTAGGTGTTTATTAGATGTTTATTAGATGTTGAGATAAAAAATAGATGGATAAAAGCAAACTCAGCTATGCTATTGATCATTTGTGAGCTGAAATGGAAGATCTTACCCCCAATCTAGTATTTACAATGGAGATGATTGAGAAAGAGAACATATTCACAAAAATCTTATATAGGGATTGCTCAGTCATGATTTTGACTTAGCCACCAAAACTTATACAATTAAAATTCTCTGGTAAGGTGGCCTCTTCTAAATCAAATTAAATTTTAGGGCACTTATGGTTGTCCTTTACAATTTTCAAAGTAAAATTTTAAAAAGCAATATTTATTTTGTTTAACTTGGGATGTCTTTATATTAATATGTATTTGTCATATTATTTACCACTTGGAAAAAGTGCTTTTTTTTGAAGCCATCATTTGATACTACCATTATTGATAAAAACAGCAAATACAGTTTGCAGATCATTGCATTCACAGTCTTCTTTTCCCTATTATTGCTCCTTTTATTCCATTAAGCTTTTCCAGAGTCAAGTGAAGAGCTATGTTGACAGTGACGGGCAAGCATATTTTGTGCTTTGTCAATTCAAATAAAATCCAAGCTGTTTTTCAACAAGAATTAAAGTCAAGTGATGTCTATTTTAGAAAGACCTGTGTATACACAGTTAGAAGTAGTACTGATAGCATTTTAAAGAGTATTCCTTTTTTTAAAAATCCATCATTTCTTCAACATGATTTGTAACGTCTTGTATTTTTATTCTCCTCAGTTTTCTATCATTGGTTGTATTTGAAACTGATCTGAAATACAAGACACTTTATAAGATCTCTTATGTGATAGCTTTACAAGACAAAGCCAAATTATCCATCAAGAATGGGGAGACCTACAAGGGGAGGACGGGGAGCAAAAATGAGTAAGGATGTCGCCTGTGCTCACATTGTAGAATTATTCTATGAGTGACCGTGCTCTTTCTGGGGTCATTGGCCTTTCGATACAGAGGCAAAGTGAAATGATAAACATATTTTTTTTTCCTTCAAAGACTTTATACAATCAGATTTGGTTGTACAAAATACCTAAAAAAATGACTCAGTACTTAAAGAGGGCTGGAAATGATCACTGCCCAGTTGTTTTACCTGATAATAGTGAAGCATGGATTGTGGTCAGGACTGCTTGAGTTCCAACCCTGCCTTGCCTACTAAGTAGTTGTGTGACCAGAGCAACTCCTTAAAGTACTTGAGTACTATTATTACTTAGAGTAATACTACTAAATTACTTAGTACTATTATAATAGTACTTACCTCAGGCAGTTTGGGTAAAAATGAGTGAGACAGTGCATGTAGAACACATAGCAAGTTCCTGGCACATAGCGAACTCTTGATAATGTTGGGTAGTGATATTTTTGGAGAGTGAGCTGCTGTACAGGTATCACTCAGTCAGTCCACCATTAGTTAGTGACCATCACAGGGGGTCAGATACTGAGAGAGCACTGGGATCAGAGTAGATTGACAGGCAGTCAGTCGTAGTCTCTGTTCTAAAGCGCTTTCCATCTGGTGGAAAACATAGACAAAACAGTCAAAGGAAATGATGGCAAATTTTAATACATTTTATAGACAATAAGGGGATGAAATAGGACAAAACTAGTGAGGGAATCTATGTTAGCTATGGTGTTAGAAATGGTAACATTAAGAAGGGAATATTTACTATTCCTAGTGATTGGCTTAAAAGATGAGAGACAGCTGTGTGAAGAATGTGAGGAGGAGTACTCAAACAGGTGAAAGACATGTGCAAATATAATGAGAAGGGAACAATGCTTGGACAAGTATAAGAACTGATAGGCTGGAGCACACTGTGAGTAAGCGAGGAGGGGCATCATGCCTTGACCATATAGTGAGATTTCACGTCAGTCAAGATCCCATAGACCATTGTAAGGATTTGTGATTTCATTGTGTGGAGTGGGAAGCCATTGAAAGGTTTTAAGCAAAGGTGCAGCATGGTGTAGTTTGCATTTAAAACCTCTCTTCTGCTGCTTTATGGACAAGTATCTTCAAATGTTTTGCATGCTGATCAGTTAATGGAGGAGGCAGAATTTGAACCCAAGCAGTAACCCCCACAACCACATGCTCAACCATTGTGCAATCCTGTTTCTGATTCTATAACTCTTATGTCTAGGTTCTCTGATGAGCACTTTGTGTCATTTTTATTTACTTTCTACAAACAAATCTGATTGTACAGTGTATTTGAAGGAAAAAAAGATGTATATGCCATTTCAATTTGCTGCTGTGTTGGAAAGAAATAACATGTTAACTACTAATGTAATTCTGTGCTGTGGGCATTAGGTAAAATTATTTTCACCTTGCAGCTCCTCTTCCCTCTTAGGCTGTCCTAGTCTTAACTTGGCTTCTTCCTCTTGCACTAAGTCACATAGGTAATGTAATTGCAACAATGTTTTTATGATTAACAAAATAGTTGGTTCCCACTGGGCACCAGGAAGAGAAAGTGTCTAATGATAGTAAACCAGAGAATAAAGATACTGGATGTGCTCAGACCCTATCAAAGGAATGGCAGATTTTTTAAAAAGAATACTCTTTAAAATACTATTAGCACTACCTGTGACTGTGTATACACAGGTCATTTTCCAGACATCACTGGATGTTAATCTTTGGTAACAAAATAGCTTGTCATTTACTGCTTGGGGTTCATTTGAATTGACAAAGCACAAAACAGTTTTGCCCATCACTGTCACTATAGTGCTTCACTTGAATCTTGAAGAGCTTAACGCAGGAAAAAGAAAAATGATGGTAGGTAAAATAATTACAAATATAATGATCTATAAATTGTATCTGCAGTTTTTCAACAATAATGATATTATGATCTGAGTCATGTCAAAAGAAAAAAAAACTATTTTTTACCAATTCGCAAATAATATGGCAAATATATTCATAAGAAGACATAAAGAAAATATTTTAAAAATTTATTTTGAAAACTATAAAGAGTCACCAAAAATGATGAAAACTTCAGTTTGCTTTAGCGGTGTTCATCTGATTAGAGAAATATAATTGTGTCAGCTTTGAGAAATAAATCAAAATCATGACTGAACAACCCTTATATAAAATTTGGGAGATATGTTTCCTCTCCCAGTCAACTGCATGCCAAGTGCTAGATTGACAGTTTGTCCTCCATTTTTAAGTTATATATGTATGGAAATCATCAAATGAATAATTAAATAATTGAAGGTTAATAAAAGTAAATCTCTTTTTTATACAAAAGTAAGTCCACCTAAAATATCTGTTATATTTATACTGACTCCATTGCCCTGTGCTGCTAAGATAACATCACCCACATTGGAGACAATTGCAGTAGAAAGGGGACTGGAACAAAGCAACGGTGGTGGCAGGGGGCGCATCAGTGTAGCTGCTGTGGTTGTCCAGTTGTAATTGAGGACAGCTTCAACTAGGGTGGTGGTGTTTCTTATGATGAAAACACAATGCCTTTAAGATATATTTTTCTTGTGCATAATTGACAGATCACCATAATTGCCATGACTGTACTCACTTCTTTTCTACCAGTGAGTCTATTGAGGAATGTTAGTGTGCTAATGGATTAAAAACACCTCTAATTAGACTAGTTCACTTTCTGATATGATTGGCAAAAGGGGGTTGGTTAGGAGAATTTGTGATATTTTTATTCTGTTTATTGACACAGGTCAATGGGTGGTAGAGATGTATGAAAGTAAATGTAATAATGTCAAAAAAAATTGAAGTCTATTAATCTATATCTGATTAGCCCTTTTCTCAAATGAATAACATAAGGCTTTAAAAACCCTCTAGGTCTCAGTAAGTTGACATCTAATTGACCTCAAAGAATCCTCTTTAAGAAAATTAGGGCCAGTATGCTTAAGAAGATGGGAGGTCTAATCTTTATGGAGAGACAAAAACATCAGCTATATTTGCATCAAGTTTCTGCAGGAAGTGTTTCATATTAATAAATGATTTAGGCTTATGCAAAGTTAATAATAATCTAGGATTAGATAATTAAGTGCATTCATTCAAAATCAGCTTTGTCCCTTAGCCTGTAAATCCACTGATATCTTTTTTTTCTCTTCTTGTCATTTTCAGTCCTGTATTTGGATAGGAATCTGTTTATATTTTAACTTCTTTCTGTCCTTGAGAAACTCCCACTCACTTTCTCAGAATGAGAAAGAAAGTTAGCAAAACACTGAGGGAACATCTTAAGCAAATGATCTTACAAACCTCTGAAAACTATTCAGAGAAGGAAGAGGAACAGGAACAGTGGTCGGTCGTTGGCTCGCACAAACAGCCTTTGTTGGTTCTGATGGAGAGATGGGGAAATGTTTTTTGTTTCTCTTTTAGATCTAGAGACCACAGCTAGTTAGGAGGGTACAATCCTGAGTTCCAAGAATAAGCCCTTAATCAAGGTTAGTACACATACCTATGAACTTCCCAGGATTCTATGACAGGACAATCTCATTCTTCCTTTCACCCATTATCAAAGGCTGAGACCCTTTTTTAAAAATTTTGCATTTGCAGTAGTTTTCATAAAGAGGATTGCTGGATAACACCACTTGTGAAGGTTTGTAAAACAATTAAGGGTATCGATTTTCTATAAGTGTTACCTACCAGCTCCAAACTTAGTGGCTTAAAACTGCAATCCTTCAGGTTGCTCAGAAATTTGCCTTTGGGTAGAGCCTGGCAGGATCAGCTCTTCTCTGTTTCTTTTGACATCTGCTGGTGCAGCTTCTCTGGGACTGAGCATCCCCTTTTGAGACAGCTTGATCACAGGGCTCAATCACTTGCCAAGTTGGCACTGTCCGTCAGCTGGGAGCACAGCTGGGCTAGGTTCTGGGGGCCTGTGTTCCTCTTCCTTATGGCAAGGTGGCTGAGCTCCAAAGTAAGGGTCCCAAGAGAACCAGGAAACACTTATATAGTCTTCTGGCATTTAACCTCAGAGATCTCAGTAATGTCACTGCCATCACAGCCACACTCTGCCTAGGTTAGGAGAAGGGAATGTCAAAGTCATCTGATAGGTAGAGCATGTGGGATGAGTGAAATCGTTGCAGCCATTTGCATAAAATACGATCTGCCATAACTAATTTTTCTTAGCTAATTTTTTTTTATAACAATTATCTCTCCCGAGGTTTTACCATCAGAGGCACAGGGTCTAGATTTTCTGTAAGAAAACAAAGTTATATTAGAAACTGGAAGTAGTATTACCTTATTGTAATTGTTATTTGTATCTTGTGCATCATTCTTTATTGATTAAATGGAGATATATTAGGACTCTAAGAACCGCAAAGATATTAGAGGGCATTTCACTTTGGTACAGGCAAGGGCACATACACGCCCCTACACACGCAGGACCTCACATCACCCTCCCCCCACCACATGCACACACAGACCCTGCTGCTGCTCTGCATTTCTGGGATGTCCTCTGAGCGTCCCAAAGACCAAGAGCAGAGAGGACGCCATCCCCACCTCCAGTACACACACCAATCACATTGACAAAGTTCCGGGAGCCCCGGAGACAGGCCCCCAGCGGGAACAGGCGGCAGCAAAAAAGGAAGCGTTGGGGTAGGGTGTGGGACCAGGAGGCGGCAGCTCCGGAAAGCTCAAAAGAAGGGTCTTTGGGGACTGCGGCGCCGGCAATCCGTAAGCAGCCGCGTCCTCAGCTCCCGGACCCCAGCCGCCGCGCCAGCCCTCAGCCCCTTCGCCCGCTCCTGCGTCCGCCTCCAACCCCCCCTGCCTGCGGTGGGTCGTTCCCCTCACCGGACGCCACCCATCCCAGGACTGTCTTCTCTGGTGCCCCTTTCAACTTAAGTGCAGCGAGGGTCCTAAGCGCCCTCCCCTAGGACCGCTCAGGGAAGATCGCTGCGTCGCCACTCAGATTTGGGACCTCTCTCCTGTTCAACGATGGGGGAAGGTGGGAAAAGCCGGGGGGCGGCGGCGCCACCTCTCCAGCCGGCTTGTGCGCCTTCCACCCCCGGGGGACTCGTGCTCTTCTGCGCGGCGGGAGGTTGCGGTTTCTGCGGCCTCAGCCACATCGTGACTCAGAGATGCTCTGCACCCGGCTCTAGGGAGTGGTGGTGGGATTTCCACTTGGGAAGGCGAGGCTGGGATCCTGCCACACCTCTGCTTCTCCCAGGGCGCTCTCTAGAGGCAGCGAGTGGAGAGGGGAAGGGATCCCGAGCCCGGCGGTAAATGCCCTGCGCGGAGGGAGTTGGGCATGGGCAAAACCTCCAGCTGGGACTTCCTAGGTGCGCAGTGGTTAAGAATCCGCCTGCTAATGCAGGGGACACAGGTTCGTTCCCTGGCCCAGGAAGATCCCTTAAAAAAAAAAAAAAATCCTCCAGCTGCCTGGTGGAGAGGCTAAGGCGCACTGGCAGTGGGTTTGCCCCAATAGGTGATTCAGCACCGAAACAAGCCGTAGTCCACTGGCCTGTTTTTTTTTTTTTTTTTTTTTTAAGATACCTACTGAATAGAGACATGGTGATGGGCTGGGAGCCAAGAGATGAAGAGTGGAAAGGGTTAAAGTCAGCGGGGGATCCAAAGGGGAAGAGGTTGGATGAGGGCTTCTGGATTTGGGAGAAGCTGTGAGGTAGAGCCCGCACCCAAAAGCTGCTGAAAAAACTATCTCCATCCCGTATCATCCCCATCTCCTTCAAAATCCAAGTGTCCAGGAAACTTCTAAGCAAGAAGACAAATATATTTTCAGGAAAATGCACATAATATCCAGTCTGGCACCATTCCTTATGTTTTCAGTTGTAATGTAATTGCCAGGAACCTTTTCAGAAAAGTGCTACTTTAGTTACTTGTACTCATCTTTAGTTTTTTTATTTAAAGTTGTACACATTTTAAGATAATAATCTGCTCATTTTGACTTCTTTGGTACATAGGTATACATTAAAGTAAGGCAAATTATGATAATAACATTTAGTATGCGATCATCCACAGGGATTACCCTATAATTCAACCTATATGTCAGAGGTTATGATTTTATATCATTCCCAGGATTGGTTTAATCATATAATTGAATCAGATATTCTTTCCATTAGGATTTGAGAGACTTTTGCCTTCACTTCATAAATTAATCACCATATCTTTCATATCATAACCCTGAAAATTAATCCTCTAATTTGAACTTGAATCTTCTCATACTAATTGAATAACTTTCCTGCTGCTTTAAATAATTAATCAAAATTCTATATTTAAGCAGAAAGTTTTAATTCTTGAAACATGTAAGACTTGTTGAGCCAAAATTCCAAGAACTTTGGGGTTGAATTATTTCTGCCTTTTAATACTGTCCAAGTTGGAAAACACACTTTTGACTTCTATATTTGTTCATATCTTGGAAAGACTGAGAAGAGAGCACATTTTCTTTGGCAAATCAGAAACTTCAATTAAGAAATGGAACAAAATACTGCTGGGTTTTTGTCTAATGTGCTCTAAATCCTATTGGGGCTTATTTGGTTCAGGACATAGGAAGAGTGTAACAGAATGAAATATCTCGGATAAGTATCAAATTATAATATTTGTTAAATATAAATATTCCAAGCATGTTTATTAGTGAAATTTCTTTTCTTTGAAGCCTTTTATTCAATAATGACAGTCCCCAAACACAGAGGTAGTTTTTTCAGTATGTGCATACTCGCTGAAAAGAAAGAACTTATTTGGTTCCCCTAAAGTAATATGAAAACACAGTTCTACTAGTTTGTATATCTTAATCACTGTGTTACTTCTCTACCTAAACAAACATTCTCTCTTTCCAGAAAGGTACACGCTGGACAAACAGCATTCCTGCAGCAAGCAAAAGTCATGGTGGACAAGAGTGTGAGGATGACACACACCGGAGCAAGATTAATGGCCACCTTGAGAAGCATGTTTCTCTTTATTTTGGATGGGAAAGATACTCAAAAGACATACATGAGACAAAGGGGAACTTACTGTGTCACGTTTCATATGAAAGTATAGGATCTAATCTGTGGTATAGTTAAGGAAAAATAGGGTATGAATGTTCTATGCAAGAAGACTCATGTGTTTTTAAAGTTCTTATATTGAAATACTTTTAGATTCATAGACGAGTTGCAACGAAGTTGGAGAGTTTCTGTACCGTTCACCCAGGTTTTACATTTCATATGGTACATTTGTTAATAAAATTAATGTTTGTACCCCTTCCTGAGATTTCCCAACATGATGGTTGGCTTTTCTTCAATTTGTACTCTTTGTGATGTACTGTTATGTGAGTTTTGATAGATGTATAGTCATGTATCCACCACCTGCTACTATAAAGAAGAGTTCCATTATCCTAAAACGTTTCCGTCTGCTGTTCCCTCTTCTCTCAATACTTAGCAACCACTGATCCTCATTCCATCTCATAGTTTAGTGTCTCCCTTAATGTCACATAATGCAGTCATGCAACATATAGACTTTTGGGTCTGACTTCTTTCACTGAGCAAAATGCTTTCAAGGTTCGTCTATGTTTTTGCATGAATTAATAGCTCATTCCTTCTTATTGCTGAGTATTATTCCATTGTATGGATGTACTACAATTTATGTTACCCTGTTCAAGGATATCTTGGTTGTTTCCAGGTTTTATGAATAGATCTACTACAAACTCTCTTTAAGGGATTGTTACAGAGATGGTAAAGTTTGTGTTGGGTCTAGAAGACTGAGTTGCATCTCACCAAGTAGAAATACTAAACGAGAGACAGAGTTTGGAAAACTAATGAATAAAGTGTGAAGATGGTCCCTGTATTGGGGGCTTTTTCCTTGGCTGTGAGAGGGACTGACCCTAAGAAAATGCAGTCTGAGCCCCCTTCTCTCTGTTTTGCTTTACTTCTACTCCCATAACTATGGGAGATGCTGTCACATAGACATTCAGAGCAGGTTCAAAAAAGTGAAAAAGTCCCTAAAAGTTTTCAGCCCATGGCAGCCAACAGGGCCTGAGGAAAATCCAATATCTCTCTTTTGCTTAAGGGATAGTAGGTTTTCTATTCTTATATGGCCTTTATTTGAGAAGTAGATGGGGTGGAAATAAATGTTTTATTAAATTAAAAAAAAAGGAGTACACTGGAGTATAAAAAGTAAAAATTGTTCCCCTTCCAAATAGTATCTGGGTTAAGTTTAATGTGTTTCTAATAGAGTCACATTATTTTTTGAAAAAACTATAATACTATCACAAATAAAGTATTATAAAATAACGTAATGGACTCAAGAACCCATCTTTGAAACATTTTGCCATGTTTTCAATTTTTTATTTGCTTCTTAAAAATAAACTCACGATTAAGTTGGTTGATTTTTGTAACAACATTTGATCATACTGTTCATATTGTTCTTGTGTTTTTTATTCAATATTCAAAGTTCACTTTTTTTAATATATAGGATCATGTTTCTCAACCTAGGGAGGCACACTATAAGCATTTGCGGAACTTTGAAAACAACACACATATCCACACCCACACTTGCTAAGATTCTGATCAATTAGCTGGGGAGGGTTAAAAATCCCCAGATGAATCTAATGGGTAGCCAGGCTTGGAAACTATCGATGTGAATATGCCTCCTTTAAAAAAAAAAATCGCTGTTGGGTGTGCTTGAGTTACTGTACTTTTCCACAGCCTATTGATGGATATTTAGGTTAAGTTCAGTTTACAGCGTCTGGCATAGTTATCTTTTGTCCCATATATACATATGTACTCTGAGTCCTAATGCAGCTGTCTGACCACAAGTCCCTGATTGATAGAAGTGCTCCTAAAATTGTGGGACACACACCTATTGACCTTGTTTGCCTTGGCTTGAAGCTAGTTTTGATAATTAAGAATCATGGTAAATGACGTGAGCTTAGACTTGATCCCAGAAAAGGCAGGTAATGACCCAATGCAGGTGTGTCTACTCAGGGCCAATCTGCATGTTACTTTACGGCAGGCCAGCGCTCTCTGATGCTCAGTGCTATTTAAACTCGTTACTATAGCACCTGGGTGCTCAGACTTTTCTAGTAGCTCAATTGACCATTTGACTTGAGTGATAGCATCACCAGTTTTCCTGCCTCGTGGATTTGCTGTTTGGTTGCCTGCTTTACGGCAGAGGCGTCTCATGGAAGATCCTGAGGAAACAGAACGTGGGACGAGGAAATACTAGCTCCTTCACTGTGCTCCTGGGTATAAGGTAAGAGGAAATATTGAATTTTACTGTTCAGCTTTACCAAACTTGACATTGCATGCAAATGTGACCTGATGTGACCTTATTCTTTAAAATGTTTGCCTGTGCTTTAAAAACAAACAAAACCTCTGAAAGAAATGCAAAGAAAGGGGATTAAATTTAAGAGGATGTAATTTGTATCTACACTTTTGGTTTCTAGAAAGACTGGTGTAAATGATAATTTATTTGGAAAGAAATATCGGTTGCATAAAGATAGGCTGAACGTGGCGTTTTTTCGGTGTTTCTTTATTCCCCCTGTGCCCAGGGTGTCTCCTCCTACCTGGAACCAGGACTCTGTAAATTCCAGCCTGAGCTCCTTTTCACGGAAAAAAAAAAAAAAAGACAAATAAAACAATACTTCTAGGTACATTGGTGAAAATTGCTGATAAAAATACATATTTGAGGCAAAATTAATCCTTCTCCATTCTGGGCAAGGTTTGAATCTGTTTGACTTAATTTTTTAACATGTATTTACTGAGTGCATGATATCAAACAAAACAGGTATGGTCTCCTCTTTCATAAAGCTAGCAGTCTGCTAGGAAAACAGATGGAAGCATTACAGAACATAATTCAGAAAAAAATTCTCCCCTTTCTTCATTTTTACTATTTCTGTTTCCTTCTCCGGCTTCCCTTGATTCCCTCCTCCCTCTCTCTGGCCCCCCAGTGAGGACAGACACCTGGGGCTCCTGAAGATAAAGTATCTGAGTCTTTGGGGAAATGTTGTGACGTATTCCCTTATACAGCTGGACCATGAAGGCTCACAACTTGCAAAAAAGAGAAAATATAATTGTTCTGAGTGAGAGACCAACAACTAGGTCATGAGGATGGATGGCGGGTGGTGGTGGTGGGGGGAGGGGGTTGGACTAAACAAAGACCCAGGCTGGGAAGATGGTTGTGTGGGAGGGTAGATTCAGAGATGTGATATGATGTCATATACTTCTTTTAAAAAAGTATGCTTTTGGAGTTAATTCCTTACTGAAGAAATGAAATGCAAGTACGTAGTGTGAACTGTCCTTGGATATAGTGAGTGTTTGGCTGGATTCATGAGCTGAGGCTGAAAAAAACTTAAAGATGAGTTTACAGATGAGTCACTCCACAGAGGCCATCTGGGGTCACGACAGATTTAAAAAATTGTTGTAACAGCAAATTGTTCTGTCTCAAATCTCCCCTTGAGGCATTATGGGGTGGACCTCAGGATTAAAAGGGCTGTGTAATGACCCTAGAGGGAGCGGTTAGGTGTGCGGGAGGAAACAAACTTTTCTGTAAAGTGCCAGTTAGTAAATATTTTAGGCTGTGTGGGCCAGATGGTCTCTGTCACAATTACTCAGTTCTGCTGCTGTAGCTCCGAAGCAGCTACAGTCTGGATGTGGCTGTGTTCCAATAAAGCTTTATTTACAAATATAAGTTGGGGCCAGATCTGCCTGGGGCTGTCCTTTGTCACCCCCCGCCCTAGTGGAAGAGCACACACTGGTCTGGGAGGCAAGAGATGCAGGTGTTAATGCCAGCTTTGCCACTATCTCTCTGAGATGTGACCTCAAGTACATCTCCATGTATACCGTCTTTTCCAAGGAAAGTTGTGAAAACTGTTCCATCTCTCTGGGTTGTGGTGAGAATGATATGAAATCACAGCTATGGATGTTTTGGGGGGGAATTTTAAAAGCTGCACACAATCCTAAGGAGGTGGTATTTTATTGTTTGACTTTGGCATTGATAAGATTTCATACTGAATGAGAACAACTGCTCACTCTCCTCATCACCCCCTAAAGTCAGAAGCACCTTTCCTTTCCCCCTGTGACTTCGTCCAGTTTCCATCCTCTCTTGTCCTGATGTCCCAGTTTAGCTCTAGAAACGTTAGCCTTTCCTTAAAGCCACACAGCTGGCACCTAAACTCTCCTGCAGCCACGCAAAGGGAGAACTAATGTGTGGCCACATAGCTCCCATGTGTTCCCCACCCCCCACAGCCCATCTTTCCTGTTGACAGGAGCAGGCGTTTTATTTGCTTTGATTGCAGCTGTTTGCCTGGAGTGGTTAAACTGTATTTAGAAATAAATGGTAAAATAACAGTTGACAGGGAAGCTTTTTAAAGATCCCATTTTCTTTGTGTTTAGTGCCTCTCTAGCTCTGAGGAAGCAGCAAGGGGTCCATTATGCCTTGGAGAACAGGGCTGGAAGCAGCTGCTTCCAGACCCCAGCAAGCATTTTAAGTAAGGAGCCCTTTGCTCCTGGGGAGGCAGGGGCTGCCTTTGAAAGGGTCAGTGCTTCCAGGACTGCTGTCACCTGCTTTTCATTGGGGAAGGGGAATTGCTGCTAGGATACAGGGTAGGAGCTGCTGTTTACCGGCTGGGGCCTTAGGCAAGACTTTTACCCTCTCAGGCCTCTGTTCCTGGAGGAGAGGTTTGGAACTGTGACATTGCTTCCGATGCCTCATGTTCCTTAGCCTCTTCTGGCCTCTGTGGGGAAAGAACTAAGATTCTATCTCTGCTTCCTGCCAGAGACTGATCCCATTTCAAGGCCTCTGTGTGTAGGTGGAGAGAAAAGTAAGGTTGATGTGTCAACTCACCAGGACAGGGAACCCTGATGTTCTCTTGAGGTTCTGAAGGAGCAGCCTTACTCGCGCGGCCTCTGCTGACTGGCGGTCTGAGTGGACGGGGCCTGTTGGGGGAAACCAGGCTCTTGCTACGGTCCTGATAAACTGTGAGAGGCCCTGAACCAGGCCAGGAAAGTCAAGCATTCAGGCCAGCACCTGCTCCACGGTGGGTGTCCAATAAATATTTGCTGATGGAAAAAGATGAATACCCTGCCCACCATTCCTCACCTCCGTGGGAGGAGAACAAATGGTGTGGCCTGAAGTCCTCCAGAGGGCCGGTCCCTGCTCCGTGACATCCTGGTCAGAGAGTGCTGGCTGGGCCCTAGTCTGTAGGAGTCCAACCTGCCTGACAGCCACAGTCAGCTGCATTCCATTCATGTATTGTTTCTTTCATTTATTCCTTCATTCAATACTTTGAGTATTCATTGGTTCAGTGATGCAATAATGCATGAGACAGTTACAGTCTGTACCCTCCTGGGATTTACATTCTAGCTCAGCCAGTTTGGAGTCTTTCAAATTATGCGACCTACAGCCAATTTGGACTCTTCCAAATTACGCTTTCCAGGCCAGCTCACAGGAAGGTGTTTTTCTTTAGGCTGTGAGTGATTACCATTGCTTTTATCATTGGGGGAAACACAGCAAGTCACCTTTCTCATCTGTAGAATGGGCGTGATGATGTTTTGCTTCACATAACCCATTAGGTTCAAGTGGGACAAAATTCCATTCGATATTTTAGATCAAAAAGTATCATGCAAACTTAATACGGATATCATCCCTTACATTTGTATTTAATGTATTTATTCATTATTTCAAATGAATATCCCCTGACACTCCCCACCTCAGTTACTACCTCTACCCATGATTTTAAAACACCTTTAAGACAACACCACTGTCGCATTCTTTTTTTGTTTCCTCCAACAGCAAATAGTGCTGAAGGAGAGAGAAGGCCACCCAGTCCAGGTGTTGTCGTGAGTGGGGCTCCCCCTGTTGGTGGAATCTGGAATTATTCACCCTTGGGTTTCCTAGGTTCCTGGTTCTCCTGGTAATTTTTCAATGGGTTCCACACATTTTTATGTTTTATGTTTTTTTTCCAGACCTCCGCTCACCTTTTTTCCCCCCACTCTTGATTTCCAGTTCCAACTGTACTTTTTCTCTTGATGAAAATGCTGCTTCATGAACAGTATAGATTTTAGCCAACAGAACACCCTCCACCCTCCCCTGCTTGAGTACAAAGATAATTCCCACAGTGAACTTGATTAGGGTCAACTTGCAAAAGTTCGTGAGGTCATGAGCTGTGTGATTGCGCCTAGTTAATCAGTCAGTCAATGCACTGTTAAACAAAAAAAAATGGCATCATACTTTAATAATATCTTGTATCTTCTCCCCCCACTTACCAAAATATCATGGCCGTTTTGTGGAGTCACTAAAGCATATTTTATGTGATTTTAAAAACATTTCATTAATTTGTTATGCAAAAACTAATATTGTAGTCTTGGGTATGTAGGTTTCTGTAATTTACTATTTTACATAAAACACTAATGAGAAATTGTAGTGCTGTATCATTGACTCTTGCCTAATATTTTTCTTAGGGTGAAATGTATAATTTGAATCTCTGGATCAAAAGGTGTGCATAGTTTTATAGAACTTTATTTTGGGTACCTCTTGCTGAATTACTTCTTCAAGTATTTTGATTTGGATATTTTTTTTCCTTAACATAACGACTGTTTAGCTTAGTTTTTAAATTATCTTAGTGTGATAAAAAGCTTTTTGTGTTTTTAAGTTGCTGAAAAAGTGTTGTACCAACATGGTCAAGTGAAGAAACTTAGAGCAAACCTTACAAATAGCTTTCAAGTTTGCCACAACTTGAGTTTTAAGCAAGTGTGAATCCATCCAACAGAATCCTTGTCTTGTCACTAATATCTGCCCAAGGAAAACATTGTATTTCTTTTGAATCATAACAGACTTATTAGTTGAAATGGGATCCTTTCTCCCATTTTTGAAAAACCTGGACAGCACCAAAATATATTTTTTCAAGGAAGTATGTTTGTCTGTGTATATATGTACATGGTGTATATCGATATTGTTTTAGCTCTAGCTACATACAGTGTTTCTCTTTCTGAAACCTCCTCTCCCTCATGCAATTCAGCAGTCTTAGATGGTAAGGAAAATTGTATATACTTAAAAATAAGTATATATATATTTATTCGAAAAATATGTATGTATTTTAAGAACCCATTCCATGATGACTTCTAGGAACTGCCCAATTTTTCAATTGCCCTCCCTCCCCCTTTCTCTTCCTCCCTCCCACTGTGCTTCTTTCTTTTTTCCCTCTCCCTCCCTTCCTTTCTACCTTCCTTCTTAAGAAGTCACAGACCTCAGCTTAGTACTTTGCAGTAGACTTAGGCATGAACTTTGGAACAATCTGGGCCCATAATTTTGTTATTAGAGGACAATTGATTACACCTGATTACTATGCATAATGGTGATATGTTGGGAAAAAGAGCAAATTGAGGGCCTTGGAATGTCATAGAGATGAAACAATAAAGACAGAGGGACCTGAGAGAAACTTGGTCAGCTTTATAATTTTGAGCCTCATTCCCGTTTATTGTAGAGTTGGAAAACTTGGAAAGTTTAGCTTTTTTCTTCTTTCCTTGAAAGTAGGCATTGTCGTGCCACTGTGCATTTGCCTTTGGTAGTTTACCCAGTCCTGGGTTGGCGGGGGAGCAGAACGTTGTAACATCCTGGTGCCGTGGTAACACTGGTCTCTTTTGACTCATCCAGCAATAGCATAATGGTCCTTTACAGAGCCAGGGAGACAAGCTACAGACAGTTAGGAGTATGTCACTTTGATCCATTTATCCTTCATTTATTAAACAGTGGTTTGCATTGGCCAAGAATAGGAGACAGGAAAGAAATAGCTTCCTCCTTATGAAAGTTCATTATTTAGAGGAGCAGACAAGGTCCTGGCAGGCCTTCCTTTCCCCACTCAAACTGAAGCCTAGCACTGCTTGTTCCCTGCCTGCCTTTGGGAGCTACCTAGGGGAAGTCCACCCTGACACTGAGGGTAATGTTGACTAGAGCTCCAGCTGGCAGACATAAAATGTGAGGGAGAACTAAGTCTTTTAAGCCACCTAGATTTGGGAGTTGTTTTTGCAGTATAACCTAGCCTGTACTCATTTTCACAGCCATACAGGGTTGGGGGTGTGTGTGTGTAAGGGAGAGAAGAGAAAGGTGGAAGAAGTAGAGGATGAGGAAGGAGGAGGGTTAGAGTCCCTGTTTGGGGTCTTTTGTTTTTAGCTAAAAAAACAATAGGCAACTTTAAATGTGTATTCTAAGCTATTGGGAAGCTTTAGCTGTGTCATGTTATTTAATTCATACAAAACCAATTTATCATATCCTATGCATAGCCTCATTTTACAAAACAAGATACCAAGACGTGGTTTGGTTAAATCACTCAATTAAGATCTCACAGTAAATAAGCAGAAACCCAAACCTAAGTCTGTCAGTAAGGTTTACATTTTAATTACCAAATTGTATTACTTTTCTAAGGCTTGAAGTTGTTTAAATGATATTTGATCACCAACCTGATATTAACTATTAAATTCTTGCATTTAGGGATTCTGATTAAGCCAGAAGAGAAACGTTAGTTCTACTTGTCAGGCTTTGCTCTAGACATGGTAAAAACTAAGGAGATAAACAATTCCCAATGTATTTTCAAAGAGGGTGTATCTTCTCTGACAGAAAAAAGATAAAATGATAACATAAAAAACTCGACAGTGGGATAAATTATAAATGTCATAAGAATATATAAAAGGCTATGAAAATCTAGAGCCATGAGGGATTTCTTCTGGAGAATATGAACTGAAGTCCTTTCATATAAAGTACAAGTTTGAACAATTAAAAGTGTGCAGGAAAATTGTGAAATTAAGCATTGAAGAGTTATAATATAACCTTAAGAATATATATTTTATCCAAAATGTTGTCATTAAATAAATGAATTTGGGGCACTTTATTTTTTATAAAGGCAAATTCCTAGATGCATTAATAGTAGAGGTTTGTGAAGATGAAATGAGCTGATGATGGGAGATGAGGAGGGATCATAAAATTTTCAAAGAATTCGCTGCTAGGTCAATAAATTAGCAATGTTAGTACTGAAGCCCTGAGGACACTTCTCAGGAAATTTTAAAAACCAGCCTGTAGCTGTTTTTAAATCACAGACTTGGAAATTAGCATCACTAGGAACTACAAACAGATGAAAATGGACAGTATAGCTATGACTTAAAATACGATCTGATCCTGGGTAACTTCCCAGTACCTTCATGAGAGAAAGGAGCTATCTTTTATCAGGAGCTATTTCTGATTTCCAGAAAATAATTGGCAATAATTTGAATCTGTGGTTTTCCAGGATCAGAAGCAAAATGAGCTCTTTACTTGACATTTTGTCCTGTGAACACAGCACAGTAAAGACTATCACGTTTCAACGTGGTAAAACTTTTGACACTTACATGTGACTGGAATTTGAATCTCACATTTCACTTGCTAGTGCTTCCCTGCCTAAGGCATGCCCCAAATATGGGTGGTCACTGTCAGTTAAGCCCTGTCTTTGGTGGAGACACTAAATCGAGGCAGCCCGATCGTAACGATTCTCCCCATTGCCTCCTTAATGCCCCTGTCTTTCCCTCACCAACCTCTCAGTGACAAGTATGAAGGAGGGACATTGTCTGAATGGGTATGATTTTACTAGTCAGTCTAATGACAACTCCAGTGGGCTCTCTGCAGGCCATAGCAGTGAGGTAGCTAAGGGTGCAGGTGCTAAGCTCAGACTGCCTGGGCTAGAACCCAAGTTCTACCTCTTCCTAGGGCCAATGCCAAGTCTTATTGGTCTTTGAAGCAGATAGGAGAATATATGACCTTATGTCATATCAAGTCCCAAATCTAACCCTTAATAGCTGGGTTTCTCTGGATAAGTCACTTGCCCCGGAGCCCAGGGCTTTGGGGTCCTAACAGACTTGACTTGGGCTCAGGCAGTTCTTTGTGAGCAGGGGAAATTCTAAGTCAGGGTATATAGTCAAACGCTGTGTTTGGTGAAGTATGGACCAATGGATCTGATTGGTGGGTGGGTGCTCTGGGGAAAAGAGGAAGTTTCATCAATTTGGCATTGAGAACTGGTTTCTAATCTTACCCTAATTTTCCCTTCTGACAAGCATATATCAGGGCTCATCCAGACTCTAGGGGCTCCAGCCATGTGAGTGCTCTCCAGTGGGCCCACAGAGCCCAATGTCAGGCTGAGGAAGATAAAGGAGGGATAAATATGTCTGATTAATCACTAGATTAATCAGAATTAATCTCTAGTTCCAGGAACTTCTGGCAGTAGAAGTCTCTGGAGGAACAAGGTGTGTGTGTGTGTGTGTGTGTGTGTGTTTACATTCATAGGGTCCAAGCCCTAAAGTTCTTATCTGCCAGCCTCTTTGCTGTAATGAAGGTTGTAAAATGCTGCTAGGTCTTCTTGACAGCTAAAGAAATGGTCAGAGTTGAATTTGTACATGCATGAAAAAATTTGAGTCATAATGAAGAGTTCTGGTCCCTGAGCGTGCAACAAGTTTTTAGATTGAACAATACCTAAATTGTGTCTCTCACAGAGATGTTAGATTGGGTGAGGATTTCTGCATGGGTTGTGTTGGAACCTGTAAAGGTTCTGTAAAGATATGACTTGTCTGCTTACTTTTTGATCTCTCTCTCCCCCAAACCAGAAAACAGTGGTAGTAAGAAATCTCCCTTGAAAAATGAAGTTGGTATATTCAGGTGAGAATATATTTGGTGTTGTCCATCAGCTTGCAGGTCCTGAAGGTTGGGATTGATGTTACTAAAATGTAGAACATTTGAGCCCATCCATTTTTTCAAGACTCGTATTTGGGGAATTGGCTGTCTCCAATTTTATAATCTAAGTCTCGTCAAATACTATTTATTTTCCATTAAACAGTATTTACTTGTTCCACACTATAATTCTCAAGGTCAGTAGCTTGATATTCTGCTTTGACTTTGTGTGGTTACACTCATGTTTCTGTCACTTCTTTGCTAAGTGAGAGTTATATGACTGCTTACTCATTCCTGATTTATACTTTTTCAAAGAGAAAAGACAATATTTCAAATACTTTGATGGACACCACAGTGAGCAGTGAGTGGAGATATCAATAACTTGAGATGATCTCTCCTAGGGAAATACCAGTATCCAATCAAAAACTATTCTACAGTTCATGCTAATGAGAAGAGGAATGTACCCCAGAGTGGGTTTCATGGGTGTTACATAAAGCAATGGATTCCCTAAACAAATTATAAATAAATAAATACATTTGAGAAACACTGGATTAAGACTTGTTGTTATTACTACAGGATTACCAAAGTCTTTAATATGGTAATGTGAATTAAAATTCCTCTGATTAATTTTTTCTGGGTCATCTTGCAGGCTGACTGTTCTAGGAAACCCACTGGAAATAGCTTGTTAAGATGGATTTTTTTCTTATTGTTATATTCATATTGATAAATAAGATGGGAACCCAAACATCATAGTTTGAGCGTGACGGTGTCATCTCAGTGATTCCATCAGAGATAGTCTTGAATCAAAGGTAGTTTACTACCCCTACCCAACAGTCATTCTTTGTTCTTTCTCAGAAATTATTTGCTAACAGACTCTGGCTTTTTTTTTTTTTTTTTTTTAAGAGAATGTGGTTTTGATTCTCTTACCTTTTGCTAGATATTTATTATACTTTCCAAGCTTCTCTTGCATTTAAGCATGTCCAAGTAACCCAATTCTAGAGAAAGAGAAATGAGGAGAAATCTATCAGGAAGTTTCTGGGAAATATTGTAATTTCTAATAGGAGGCAGGAAGGCAGATATGAAGGAAGAGCTCTTAGATGTCAACTCTTCCCCCTTCTTGCCTTGAATGTCTTTGGCACTGTGGCAAGTGCCATCTTGGGAAGGCAGGAGAAGCCAACAAGAAGTGTAGGAAACTGGGAACTCTGTTTTGTTGAGGTACTGCACTAATTCAGGAACTACCTTCCTTCAAATGGCTTCTTGCATAAATGATGAAGATCCTTAGGTTTAAGGAGCTACTCAACATCTTTCCTGTGACTTGCAGTTAAAACACCCTAATACATTATTTTCTTTTGTTCGGAATTGTTGCCACTTCTCTCTAATTCACTTCTCAAATTTCTGCTCCTCAGATTGAAAGCATTTCAAGGAAGCAAAGACCTTTCTTTGAGTGTGTTATAAAGTGCCAGAGTTTGGTTTGTTTTTGTTTGCTTTCTTTTTTTCATAGACTGGTCAAACTGGAAAGTCTTTTCTAAGAGTTCTCTCTCCCCTCCCCCTATATTCCCTAAGATGCTTGAGATGCTTGACGTTGGTCTTTGTCCCACCCCCTAACAAGAAATAGGGAAAAGAAAAAATATGATACCATAGCCTATACATGTATAGCTAATTAACCAGAGCCTATATTCACTTTGTAATTACTGCAAGATTAAGTTGTAAGCATCCTCCCGCACTTCACATAGAGTTTTGGTAGCAAAGACTAAGCTTGCACAGGGCCTTTGAGGACACATCCATGGAACTGATTGAGGTTTGCCCTTTATTCTCTTTGCTGTTGCTGTCTCTCCTGACAGCTGGGCAGCCTGTTGGCAAGAGAGTTGTCAGGAACTGGGTTGCAGTTTCCCCAGGTCCTAAGGGAATCACTACATAATGATGTATAATTTAGGATTCGGGGAATGCAAACTGAGATAAGGTAAAAAGCAACTGCAGGCTACTTAGGATCTCTTAATTTATGGCCATTTTGTGCATAATGGATAATGCATCCCTTGCCACCTCTTACTAAAATTAAGTAACATTCGTATTCCCAACCCTCAGCCTGGCACGGGCTTGTCTTTTCCTACTCAGTATTGCCGAGACCAGCTCGGCGACTCGAGGTGAGTGACGGGTGCCGCAAGCTTGAAGAAGACACAGACACAGACTGAAGAGAAAAGTGGGACCGGGGGGCTCAAGACCTCTCGGATCAAGAGCCCCGCTGACTCATCCCAGGCTGCTTTTATTGAGTTCGTGGGCTAACATTCTCAGGTTACACTCATAAACAGTCAAAGGCCTCACATGATTGAGGCAATTATCTTTGTTTACTTCCTGGGTCCGAGTTGAGCAGGTGTGGATTTGAGCTGGGGGTGGAGAGCAAAACAGCCCTGGGGGCAGGAGACCTCGCTCAGATATTAGGGGTCTGTGCCCCACCCGTGTTGGCCCCTCTGCGACTGTGCCTGTCTTAGGTTGTTCCTCCCTTGAGGAATCTTACCCGTCTCTGGCTAACCAGTCATCCTCCAGGGCCAAACACGGTGATATAAGGATGCACCACCCCTGTTGGCCCCTCTGTGGCTGTGCCTGTCTTAGGTTGTTCCTCCTCTGAGGAATCTTACCCGTCTTTGGCTAACCAGCCATCCCTCAGGACCAAACAGGGTGATATTAGTCTCCACGCCCCGCACCCTCAGCTCCTCCACTGCTCAAGAATCCCATCGCTTGGCCCACATCAAAAAGGTTCCAGAATGTCTTCCCACATCTCCCCCTTTTTGTTTTCGTAGGAGAAGATAAGCCTGTAGGAGAAGATAAGCCTATTGGAGTTATTTTTCTGTCAATCCTTGGAGCGTTCCTCCTGTGCACCTGAGAACTTAAACATAGGATAATTAAAAGACAACAAAAAGTATCAAAATGCTTAGGAGACTGCTATTTATGCCTTTTATCCAATCCAATGGATGCAATGCTTTTAATCCATCAACTATACTTTGTAAAGCAGCAAATTTGGTGTAGAGACTGCAAAAATCATATTGCATGCCAGTTATTTTAGTTTGTAATTGTTGTATGTCCAGTGTGACACCATCCGCTCCATATCCCAGCAGATGTGTCACTGGCATCATGGCCATTCCAGATTTGTAATGTTCTTAAACTTAAGGGAAGTTTCCATATTTCTGTGTGAGCTTTGCCATTCTCTAATTGAGGCCAAGGAAGTATTAATCCAATCCTAAGCCATAAGATGGGATAGGGCGAGTGCATGGCAATATTGGTATATGCCATTACAACCTTTTATAGGGATTGCAGGAGGAGTTGTTTTGGTGTAAACCATTAGAGACTGCATACCCCTTAGGGGACCAGTTTCATACTGTTCCATAGGAACCATTAAGTAGTATCACACCCTCCGTCCCACAGCAAACATCCCAAAGAATCTGATCTTGTCTGTCAGCCCATATCCATTTTATTTCACACAAAGGTCTATCAGGGATGGCATAATTAGTAAACTTAGTATCCAAAGCTCAAACCTGAAAACAAATGTACAAAGTTCATCTCCGGAGATTCTATATCCCATTCAAGATGGCGTTTCTTTGGAACGCTCATGATATGGCTTAATTCTCCGAGATGGAATCCACACAGTTTCCAGGCCTTGTCCTGGTGACACACAAGCAAACCCTCTTCCCCATGTGATTAACCTTCCTGATGACCAGATATTAGTCAATGGGTCCTGCCACCATAGCAGCGGCTGTGCATCATTAAAATGAGTCACATTCTTAGACGAGGCTTGAAAATGCCTCTCAGCTGCTGTATCTGTAGCCTGTGCAGATACATTAAAAAAATTAATAGTAAATAAGGCTTTATTTAAAATTGTTTGTTGCCCTTGGGTGGTTCCCCCTTTTTGTTTTTGGAGCATGTTTTTAAGTAGTTGGTTTGCTCTTTCAACTATTGCTTGTCCCTGGGGGTTGTAAGGAAGTCCTGTAGAATGTGATATAGACCACATATCAAGAAATTGTTGAAATGGTTTACTAATGTAAGCAGGGCCATTATCTGTTTTAATGGCTTGTGGCAACCCCATGACTGCGAAGCATGCATATAAATGCTTTTGCACATGCTTTGCAGTTTCACCAGACTGGGCAGTAGCCCATATAAATTGAGAAAATGTATCAATGGTTACATGCACATATCAGATTTTGTTATTCGAGGTAGAATCCATTGAGTTCTCTTAAGAAACTGCAAAATGGGATTTTTCGGATAGTGATTATCAATTTTTCCAATATAATCAGCAAAGGCAATTTGCCAACTTACACAATTTTGGAAACAAGCCTGAATTTCTTTAGTAGTTAAATTAATAATTATATGTGAAGGGTCAGTTCCAATTAAATGCTTACTTCGAGTTCTTCCCTTCAGAACCAACTGAGTTAATAATTCTAAATAAGGTGACAAGGATTTTACCATAGTATTTGCTAAAAACAACCATTCCACAATTCCTTCATTTTGCATTAATATCCCTGTAGGTGAATGAGGAGAAGGTAATATAATTAATTGCAATGGCTGATTAACAGTTACTCTCTGTAATTGAGAAGAATGAATTTTACTTTCTACAAGTTTTAGTTCCTCTAAAGCAGCTGATGTTAAAGTTCTTGGACTATTTAATTTTGAATCGCCTTTTAACAAAGCAAATAGGTTAGACAATGCATAGGTGGGGATCCCTATGCATGGGCGAAGCCAATTAATATCTCCTAGGAGTTTTTGCAAATCATTAAGAGTTTGGATTTGATCTGTCCTCAGTTCCACCTTTTGTGGTCTAATAGTTGTTCTATCAACTATTGTGCCCAAATATTGATATGGGCTATGCATCTGTACCTTTTCTGGAGCTATTTTAAGTCCTGCTCTATCAAGGCAAAGCTGCATGCTAATATACGCAGAAGTAAGTAAATCTTGATTAGGAGCAGCACATAAGATATCATCCATGTAATGGATAAGATAACAATTAGGAAATTCTAGTCGCACTGGTTCAAGGGCTTTAGCAACAAAATTCTGGCAAATAGTAGGGCTATTCAACATGCCTTGAGGTAACACCTTCCATTGAAACCTTTTTCGAGGTTCTTTATTATTTAGTGCAGGCACAGAAAAAGCAAATTTTTCTTTATCTTTGGGATGTAATGGAATGGTGAAAAAGCAGTCTTTCAGATCAATAACTATTAAAGGCCAATTAGCAGGGATCATATTAGGTGATGGGAGGCCTGGTTGTAAGGCCCCCATTGGTTGTATAACTGCATTGACTGCTCTGAGATCTGTTAATAAACGCCATTTACCAGTTTTTTTCTTTATTGGAAATACTGGAGAGTTCCATGGGCTAAAAGATTCTTCAATATGCCCTTTTTCTAACTGTTCAGTCACTAATTCTGTTAGAGCTTCTAACTTTTCTATGGTTAAAGGCCACTGCTCAACCCATACAGGTGTATTAGTTTTCCAGGTCAATGGGATTGGTGCTGGGGGAAGCAATAAGCTTTTACGAACAGTGGCCACTAGTGAAAAGATTGATATCCAAGACCTTCTCTATTTGCATTACCTTCAGCTGGAATGGGAAATAGTTTCCCTTGATGATATTTACCAAGACTTAACCCTGGCTGATATCCTTGATTTATTAGCATTTCTTGACTTTGCATACTATAAGTATCTAACGTTGGAATGTGGATTTCAGCCTTCCATTGTTGCAATAAATCCCTTCCCCATAAATTAATGGGAAGGTCTGCTATATAGGGTTGTAAGTGGGCTGGCTGCCCATCTGGGCCAATACAAGGCAATATTTTAGCACTTTGCTGCAAGCCATGAGCTCTACCTAAACCTACCACTGTAATGTCTGCAGGACAAGTAGGCCAGCGAGAAGGCCAATGATTACTGCTTATAATTGAAACATCAGCACCTGTGTCTATTAATCCTCTAAAAGCTTTTCCATTTATAGTTATTGAGCACGTCGGGCGTGTTTCTAAAATTTTTTCAGAGAGGAAAACTCCAGCCTCTCCTGTGCTTCCAAAGCCTTTCGTTCTCCTTACTTTTGTACTATTGCCAATCTTATAATATGGCAGAATAAGCAACTGTGCTATTCTATCACCTGGATGGGCTTTCCATGGAACCGAAGTTGATATCATCACTTTAATTTCTCCAGCATAATCATTATCAATCACTCCAGTATGAATTCTAATTCCTTTTTGTTTTTCAGTTTCGTTTGGCACTGCACATGCCCATCGGTCCTCTGATGGACCGGCTTCTTCATCAAAGCTATCATTTGAGCCCTCAGGAGCCCATAGAGGCTCTAATAGAGGCTTTAATACTGACTTAATCAGCGACCACATTGACCAAACAGAACCTGGTACGGGAGTCCCTTTAGAATGCAATTTTTTAAGTTTGCTCCCAACCTTATCCCCAAGTACATAAACCCAGTATTAGCCTAAAGAAGGAAACTATATACAATATTCTCAACTATTTACAGAATTTCTAACAATCGACCTTCACTTGCTTTTTACAAGACCTTCACTTGCTTTTTACTCCACCTGCCCTTAGGAGCTGCCGTAACAGGCATACATCTGGTTGATATTAATCTGAACTTTCTTTATTTCCCATATTTTACCCCGAACACAGACTACCCAAGAGATTTACTTACTGGCAGGATTTTTTCAGAGGCCTCTTACTCTCCTCTTGGGGGCTTCACGGCACTTCCCAATTCTTTATTTTTATCAATTTCACTTTCCGTGAACCTTCGTCACTCAAGCCTTTTGAGCCCCACGTTGGGCGCCACTTGCCGAGACCAGCTCGGCGACTCGAGGTGAGTGACGGGTGCCGCAAGCTTGAAGAAGACACAGACACAGACTGAAGAGAAAAGTGGGACCGGGGGGCTCAAGACCTCTCGGATCAAGAGCCCCGCTGACTCATCCCAGGCTGCTTTTATTGAGTTCGTGGGCTAACATTCTCAGGTTACACTCATAAACAGTCAAAGGCCTCACATGATTGAGGCAATTATCTTTGTTTACTTCCTGGGTCCGAGTTGAGCAGGTGTGGATTTGAGCTGGGGGTGGAGAGCAAAACAGCCCTGGGGGCAGGAGACCTCGCTCAGATATTAGGGGTCTGTGCCCCACCCGTGTTGGCCCCTCTGCGACTGTGCCTGTCTTAGGTTGTTCCTCCCTTGAGGAATCTTACCCGTCTCTGGCTAACCAGTCATCCTCCAGGGCCAAACACGGTGATATAAGGATGCACCACCCCTGTTGGCCCCTCTGTGGCTGTGCCTGTCTTAGGTTGTTCCTCCTCTGAGGAATCTTACCCGTCTTTGGCTAACCAGCCATCCCTCAGGACCAAACAGGGTGATATTAGTCTCCACGCCCCGCACCCTCAGCTCCTCCACTGCTCAAGAATCCCATCGCTTGGCCCACATCAAAAAGGTTCCAGAATGTCTTCCCACACAGTATACCTCGAAAGAATTTGGAGTGACCGTGTCTGCTTTATAAGAGTTTGATAAGCTAGGAAAATAGAAGCAGAGACCTAAGTAAATTTCATCTCCCCATCTACCTACTACCCAGTGGTGCATCTAGTGGTTTTGCCATCAGAGTGCATCGTTTTTAGTAGCCCCCTCATCTATGTAACAAAATTATTTTATTAATAATAATAACATAAAATGAACAATAAAAATAATGGCCAAAAATACAAAGAGTGAATTTTTTCATTTATCAAATTTTACATGTATAATCATAATAGTAAAAAATATAGTACAGAAAGCAAAAAGAAATAAATTAATACTTTTCAATGACATGAATGTATTTTTTAAAAAAGTTTACATCTATGTGTGAACGTGTGATAACATTAAATAAAAACATTATTTTTTCAAGATTTGGCTTCTGCAATTTGGCAATGACTGTAAAATTATTTTTCCTTTGTGTAGTCTTGTTTAACAGTCTATAATCCCATTTGGTGCTTGGCTACCTTTATTCAACTTTGATAAACTTGTTTATTTTAATTTCAAAAAATTCCTTCTACACAAAGCAACACACATGTAAATATCTCGAAAATATAAATATCCTTAGGGAAAATCTTAAACATAAAAAGTTTCCCATAGATTTTTAAATATCCCAAATTACAAACAAATCAAGAAATTTCAAGAAATTTGGTTCTTTGAGATTTATTTGTAGTGGCTTTCAAAGGTCTCTGCAATTAGAAAATCTCTTCTAAAATATCCTTACCAGAAAATTCATCATAAGCTTATTTTTTTTGGTAGTTTATGAATTTTTTTCTTTCTGCAAATATTCATAGAAAATGACTAAATAATAGCAAACATTGAAATTTTATTTATTTAGAATATCCAGTTCTGGGAGTAAATAGTTGTAGCATACCTATTGCCTATTTTAATTCTTCTGTCAGTGTAAGTGGTTACGTTCTTACTAGGACCTTTTAAATCACTGCCAAAGTGTTGGTTTGCAAACCCTGGAGTTTCCCAGGTTGTGGAGCCCTAAACCATAGTCAGAGTTAATTTATGGCCTAGCAACTAAATTCCAGAGGTAGCTTGACCCCCCCACCCCAGCCCGCCCCAGCAAGATTTGTATCCTAATTTAGGCTATATTTCCTGACTTAGCCTAGCTGATAACACAGCCCCATATTAGGGAAGGTATTCAACATATGGGATCCTGGCCTATCACCTAACGTCACCCTTTGCCTTATGGCACACTGACCAATCGATTAATGCCATTCTCCTAGCAGGAATTTTCTTTGTCTTGGGGTTATAAAAGTTGGCTGTGAGCCCGTGAAGGGGTCTGCTCTCCCTGGTCTTCCAGGAAGTTGTCCCACTGTCTTTACAGTGTCCCTTTTCTCTAATAAACTCTATCTTCCTTACATTCTGCCTTGTGTCTGGAAATTCTTTTCCAACCCGTGCTTGAGCCACGACACAGGTGAAATCTGAAACCAACCTTCGAACACAGTGGGCAATGAGGGACCAAAGAAGGGGTTCTCTCCAGATTGGTAGGTAGTAAATTTAATAAGCAGAGGAACTTACTTAAGAGGCTTGTCCCAGGCAGCCACACGACTAAGGTCTCAGTTTGTGCCTGCCAGAATCTTCACATAGAAACCTTAACTGGGTTCAGTCACATATACCATCCAGATAATCTCAACAACACATTGATCTCTCAAGACTGTGTCCTTGAAAAGGGCTCCCACTGTGGGAACAATGGGCAGAATGTATATTCCTAGGACAGAGGAGGGGGTGAGGAGCCTCCAATTGCAGCTCCTGGGTCAACCAGTGGTCACATCCTCTTGATGACCTCCTCCAAAACTTGGCGTTTGCTTTCCTGCATCTCTGTGTCTGCAAATCCTGCACCATTGCTCCTCAAAGCTGGTTTCCCAGTCCTAAGTCAGCCTGTTCTTATTACCAATAGCCATGTGTGGAAATACATATGGTGGTGGTGGTGGTGGTGAGTATGAAGAGTACAAGAAGTAAGCAAGACTGTGGGTCAGAAAAAAAGCTGCTGTATATATGTGCCAGCAGAATCACTTTAGCAGTTTGTGATACTAACTCCTAGTAGTGACCTTATTTAAATGATCAAATATTGTACGAACTTCTAAAATTTTGGATTTTTTTTTTTTTGAGAAGCTTATTTTTGGTTTGTTTCATCTTCTTCCTAATTCTTAGCAGAGATTTAATTTCATAGTAAGATATGGGCACCTGCCATTTATCACCCCTCCACCACATAAATATGTCACGCTAAGTTGCAAGTCAAAGCAGTGCTGCAGGCAAAACACAATTTCTTTTCAGTGACTGGATTTGCATAACAGTACCAGTGAACATTTACAGGTTATATAATACATTATGAAGTGAGAGAAAAGGGAGGAGTCCTTCTTATTTCCCAAGAGGGGGAAGAAAAGTATTTTGAACTTTTTATTGATAAATTTGTTGTAGATCTGGAAGCAGAATTTATTCAGCAAAAGGTACATACAGTCAATAAGGTGTTTTGTTGTTTGTTTTGTTTTATGTTGCCAAATAGGCTTTGTCAAGACATTCTAGAGAGGAGAAAGCAGCATGATATACTAAAAAAAAGTAACAGATAAAGGAAATATTCCTGAGTAATTGTTCTGGCTCCATCATCTATTTGTTCACAGGCTTCATCAATCAGCTTCTATCACTGAAAACTAGTTTTTCAGGATTATATGAGAGATCTGACCTGCACAGTTTCCAGAGTCTTTGCCAGGTCAACATTCTATGAAGTGTCTGTCTTTCTTGTCTTAAAAATCCCCAAGCAAGACATTTGCATACCTTCCTCATTAAGGCAAACTTCAGCTCATGAGTCAGTGAGCATCTTGTGTATTCCCAAGTAGCTTTGGATATGAGATAAAAGGGAGGTGCATGATAAGGGAGAATCTGAAGTGAGCCCCTCCTGTACTAATTAGTCAGTTGCTTTATCACCATGTCCTTAGTGTATGCAATGGGTGGCATGTTGGTTAAGTACACAGGTTCTGGAATCCTATGATCTGAACTGGAATTCAGGCTATATCACTTACATATCATCTGACCTTGAATCTGTTATTTGACCTGTTGGGCTTAGGCTTTCTCATCAGTGAAACTGGGGTAACTACTATGCCTATCTCATTAGGCAGTTGATATAAATGGAGAAAATCCATAGAAATAGCAGCTTTCTCATGCTTTTTCATGAATATTTTGTTTCTGAGACATATTCTTGTGGTGATAACTGTGCTCATGTTACAAAGCTTCCCTTTGATTCTGTGTGTTGGCTTCAGTCAAGAGAGCACTGTGAGTTGCTCTTTCAGTTCTGACAAGTTGTTAAACAGTAATATATTCCTTTAAACCACAAATATTTATTCAGCACCTTACTGTGATTCTCACAGCTTAATGCAACAGTGGAACTGAGGAATGTTTATAAATCCAGTTTCCCTTATGGCTAATAAAGGGTCTATCCACCCGATTTCATGTTTTTGGGTGGCAGAACTCAAATGTTCAGTACCATGGAGAGCTCCAAAAGAGCGAATGTCCGAGTGCGAGAAGGGCTACCTGGACAGCAACCAGACAGGCTGTCCCTCTCTTTCAGGGATTCTGGGATGGTCACTAAAAAAGGATATAAGCTGAGAAATGTAAACAGGGCTGAAACCTAGAGGAAAGCAGGATTTTGATTTGTGTAAAAGTATTTTTTAGGATGAAAGAGGCCCTGCCTCCCAGAGTTAAACATCTGCAGGGTTTTTTTGTTTTTTGGTTTTTTGGTTTGTTTTTCTCCCAATTTTTAGATCCTATCTCTCTCCTATCCTTAAATCCCCATCCTTCAAGGCTATCAATTCTGTTCCATTTACTGCCCTTCCTCTTTTCATTACTATGTAAAGAATGCTTCAAAACATGCATTTAAATTTTTATGTAGTACTTGTTTTATTATACTAATAAATTCTTTTTGTTTGCCAAGGGCCTGTAGCGGATGTGAAGAGTTTATATGTAAATTAAGAAAACACTTTGTCATTTTAATGATGCAGAGCTATATATAAGAGCAAACGAGGGCTGGATGAAAGAGAAAGAGAGCTGGGAAGGGAGTTTCTCTTCAGTTATTTTCATAGATCAATCCTTTAGGGTTGATGTCTCCCAGGCTCTGGTACGGTGCAGTACCTCCCCACTCAGCAGGAAAGGAGGGGATCTTTTCTTTTCTACATGAGACTTAAATACTCTTTCCTATCCCACCATAAAAAGTAAAGACTTCTATAGTTGAAGCAATTCAAGCTTTCCATGAAGAAGTTCAGCTTTTCACTTGTAGGGTGGTTAGAAACCTGGCTTCATATTAAAATCAGTAGGAAGGAGGTTAAAAATTGTCTGATATCTGGACCTCATCCAAGAAAACAATAAGTAACTTAAAATTGGTAGAAATAGTTTTATCATCAGAATGGTTTTTAAAGTATAAAGGTGATTCTGTTTTGCAGTCAAGTCCTGAGAAACTTGCTTTCCTAGGGATTTGTTTGATAGCAACACAGAATAGTTTAGGAGCATTGCTGGAGTGAGTAGAAGTTTCTCAATCCCTTCTTTTGTTACATACAAAAAATCAGGCACATACATACAGTTCAAGGATAATTTCACTGATACAGACACACAGACAAACTTGGAGACACACATGTGAATCCCCAGATATACCTTAAGACAGTCATATTCCAGGATGTCCACAGGCACAGAAAATAGACATACACATACACAGCAAAGGTGCAAAGACGCATACAAACACACATGCACACATACATATACTGCTGTGCACAGATACAGATACAGGCATACAGATATACACCACACAAAGACAGGCATACAAGCATAGATACACGTAAGGCTTACTTGTGTAGACACAGCTCTAAGCACACAGACTTGCCCACAATAAAAATATCCAAAGATTCACACGGAATCATCTATACAGAGACACAGAGACCAGACAGGAAGCCATAAACTGACAGAAATAGAGAGATACATTCAAGTTGACTTTGGAAGACTTCACCTGTTGGCTTTGTATAGGGCCTTGGAATATTGCTGGGGATCATATGGATATGATTTGCCCCAGTTTTGTGCAAGCTCCCAGATCCCTCACTGAGATGGGTATTGTAGAAACCAGGGTGGCAACTGTAGCCTCAAAGGAGGCAACCACTCAACATATTAATGAGAAAGAAAACTCTATTAAATTGTCCCACCCAGTATTGAGCGCTAACAGATATGTGAATAGCAGACTAAGAAAGCCCTAAAATGATAATTAATAAATAATATTTGAATGGCATCATAGATTTCCCAATTGCTTTCATACCTTCAAACTCATTTGGTTTTACCTACATTTATGGATAGCTTTATAGGCTTGATTTCAATCTCATCTGATCATCTGAGAAAATCAATTAAGTGGGTAGATTTATTATCTTCATGTTATACTTTGAGATCGGAATTGACATTATGACTATTCTTACCATACAGATGAAAAAAAAAAGAAAAAGAGGTTCAGAGAGATGAAGTATCCTATTCAAGGTGTCAACTATAAATTGGAACTTGCCATCTGCCTGTGCAAGGACTAAATCACATTGTCCTGCTACTGCTGCTGACCGGCAACATCTCCTGAAGAGAATTCAGGGTGGAGACCAGGAATGAGACACTCTGTGCTTTGGAGCATGGGTGGAACAGGTCTTTAGATAGTTAGATGTTTTCAGGAACTGATTTTATGAGCCCAACCCTTGAATCACCTCATATCTAGAAAAGCACTAAATTCCTACATGGTGACGTCTGCTCCTCGAGACTAGCAGAAACCCCCTACAAAAAAATATGTTTGATTGCATGTACTCCTCCTTTACCAAGAATATATATACTAATCTTCCCCCTGCCTCTTTGGAACAGTTTCTCAGAGCTATCTGGGATGCTGTCTCCAGGGCTGCAGTCCTCATTTTGCCCCCAAATAAACTCAACTTGCAACTCTCACGTTGTGCATTTTTTTTTTAAGTCGACAAAGGATATCCTAGGAAAAACTCAATTCCTACTTCAGAGTCAATTTTACCCTTACAATGAGCTGGTAGAATGTGACAAGGTATAAAAGGAGAGAGAGAACTAAGGACCCAGCTCAGGAAATAAAATAGCAGTATGCATGATTCAGCTAGACTTAGAATCAAGTGTTCATCCCCTAGAAGACAATGGGGGGTGGTGGTGTGCATACCAAAATATGTGCAACTGCTCTCTCTAGCACACAGCCCAATGCCATTTGTTATAATAGATTTTGAACATATTGCATCTTGATCTGTTGTGTGCTGAGATGATCTGGACTTTGTGGAGAGGCTTCTGTCATTTGCTATTTTCTGTAACCATGTGTCTGGATGGAAATTAAATTGGATGGGAAGGCATTTGGTCACATTGACATTTGGAATTGTCTTTTAAATCTCTCCTTTATATTGGAGTGTAGAATAGCTGTGTGCTCAAATGTTTACTTATAGGATCTTCTGCCAACCAACATGCAACTGTGGATTTATTGAGCAGTTATCATGTGCTTTTCCCTGAGATTGGATCTGTGGTAGATATAGATGAATATCTCTGTACTGAAAAAGCTTCAATTTTTATTTAGGAGACAAGTGGTGATTAGAAATTGTAGAATGATTAGATAAAGATAAATCAAAGAAGACAGATTGAAGGCCAAAGAGATTAATTCAGAGTGTAGATAAATTTTAAGTGAATTGCTTAAAAATAAATTGAATCACTTTACAACATATAAAAATAAAGATTTAAAAAATAAAAATACAGATTGCTAATGATATTTATATTTATATAATTTCAAATGATAGCAACTCTGGTCTCGCATTCCCACGTGGCAAAGATTCTTAGAAACTGCTCCAGTCTCCATACTTTCCATTGACTTAGATCAGTTCCAGCTCATCCATTTGGGTTACCTTCCTGGCACTACAGGTCTATGGGTTTACAATCTCTAATTAAGAAATAATGAAGTCCAGACCCAATGACTGATGTGTTAGGAGTCCAGGAAGGAGAAGGTCAGTGAGGGCTGGAACAGTAAAGGGAGGCCTCACAAAGGAAGTGGGAACTAAGTACTCTTGTAGGAGATCAAGACTTAGAAAAGGGGAGGGATAGATGCAAGGTCCTTAAGAGCAGAGTTCCTGAGAAGAGGCAGAAAAAAGTGAATGTAAATTAAGTTCCAGGTGGATTAAAGTTCTATGAATGAAAATCAACATTTAAAACCTGAAGGAGACAATATAGGACAGTATCTTTATGACGTCAGAATGAACAAAGGATTCCTACAAATCAATGTGAAAAAGGCAAGTTAACAAAGGGGCACAATGTAATGAAAATACCATTCAAGAAAGGGGAAATATAGTGAAGATATGAAAGCGTGCTCATCTCTTAAACTAATAGGATTATATAAATTAAAATGACAGTGATATGTCATCCTGTAATAATTGTAGTTTTAAAATTCCAAGTAGTTGGCCAGGACGTGGAAAAATGGTAACTCTTATAGACTGCTGATAGGAATGTGAATTGGTAAAATCTTTTTGATTGTAAGTTTGCGCATTTTGTAAAGTTGGATATCATTATATACCTTTTCACAAGCAATTGTGTGTGTATATATATATGTATATATACTTATGTGTCTATATGTACAAATCTCCTAGAGAAATTATTTCATATTTGTACAAGGAATCATTTGGAAGTATGTCCAATGTAGCATTGCATGTAAAACCCAAAATAATTAGAATTTAATGTTCCTCAGCAAGACAATAGCTAAATAATTGGTGGTATGCACAGTCAAGGGAAAAAACTATACTATACTGAAAATGAATGGACTAGTACTGTACAGTTTAACTTAAATGAAAATCTAAGGTTAGGAGAAAAATCAGTTCCAAATAATATGTATCATGTGTACTCTTTATATCAAATATTAAAACATGCCAAACACAACAAACAAACCAATAAAAGACTGAATGAACATAGTCTGTGGAGAGGGAATATTTTAGACTAGAAATAGGTTGTGTGGCAGAAGATAAGACTGGCCTGATCTGGCTCAGAGACTCAGGAAGGCCTGGACTTGGGACAGCCTGTGAAATACAGGCTCTATGGCTGGAGCTTTGAGAACCACTCTGCTTTCATTTTCTGATCGAGCAGCATTGCCACTGTCCTCTTTTCAAAGCTGTTACCTGGGGGAAAATAGCTGTTATAGATTCATGTGTAAGACACTATTCATGTATGGTTACAAAACATTATCTGAAGAAAGATGAAAGTCTTTGCAGAGCAGTCAGCTCTGAGAGAGAAAGGAGGAGAAACAAGCCATTTTTCATTCTTCTTTCACCTGGGAGGAAGGTTCAGAAACTCACTCAAGATCATTCACTCGATCAAATAAACATTGCCTATTGCTTGGATGTTTTCAGTGGCCTCTTCAACTGTGCTTTGTGGCTGCCCTCATGGCAGGTGAGTTTCCTAACAGCATAGCTCTCAATTTATGCCCAGAATCTGACCCCATCCCACATCTGGCTCCAGAGTCTCTTGCTGGTCTAACCACCTGCTCACTCTACAGATGTGCACTGAGAGCCTGTGTTGGGCAGGCTTCTGTGTGAGCACTGGGGACTTGTGGGGACAAAACGGGCAAAGATGCTTTTCCCAGAGTGCTCTCATTCCAGTGAGGATACGGACAATAAGCAATGAAACTGCAAATGGATGATTGCCCACGGCACAAGTGCCGTGCATTTAATAAAATAAGTGACAGCGTGTGACCGGGGATGTGAGATAGGGTGGTCAGGGAAGACTCTTTGAGAAGACGACATTGGAGCTGAACATGTAGAGGAAGCAGGAGCCAGGCAAACCTCGGTGGGATTGATGTCTCAGTTTTCTTTCTCATGCTCTGGTCTAACTGGCCACTATGCCTGAAATGTGTTCTATTCTTCCTGACGGCTATGCTTTGACCCATGCTATTTCCTCTTTCTAGAACATTTCCTCCAATCTCCGCCTGTGGTGGCTCTATGCGGTGAGATGCCGCCTCCTCCATGAAGCCTCACTCATCCCCCACAAGCCAAATGCCATCTATCTTACCCCTCAGACGTCAGTGTTAGTGGTGGGACCTTCTTTCCTTTCGTTAGGATTATGTGTGACAGAAGCGTAGTTGAAATAAGGATAAGCACAAAATCGTGAAATGTATTGGTTTAAATAAAGAAACCGTAGAATGAGCAGGGGTAGAGCCAGTCCCAGGGATACCCTGTATGTTGAGATCTGTCAAAACGGGAAGTGATTCCCTGAATTGCCTTTTGCCTGCTGTGGTTCTTGAAAGCATCACCCACAGGTGCTTCTTCGCCTCCGTAGCAGCAGTTTCTTGCTGTGGCAGCAACTGAATCCTGTTTGCAGTTTTTCCAGCACTTAAAGAATCAGCTTCTTGGTTCCTGCCTTACCATCCTCTCAAGCTGACCCCCATGTGCTCCCTAGACACCAGTACCAGCTGCCTGGAACCCATCTGAAGAAGTCTGGATCCCAATTCCGTGTGATTGCCCTTCCAGCTTCAAAGACACCTCATCAGGTGGCAAGCAGCCTCTCCTCAGAGGTCTGGGTCATGTCCCATGATGCTCTTCTCTCAAGAGGCTGAGTTTCAGCTTCCTCTCTATTTCTAAGTTGTGATAATTCCAACCTCTTCCCTTTGTTCCCTCATCCCTAGAAGTGCCTCCTCATTTGCTATCTCCATTAACCTGAATGTCCTTTTCCTTTTGATACTGTCAGTTACGTAGTTATCCCCCTGTGCTTAGTTAACAAGATTGTATGCCAAACTCTCTCTGGTGAAATAACAAATGTGGTAGTTTCTGCCTCCTGACAGAGCCTCACAAACCTGAAGGAGCGTATCCAAAAATTCTCAGAGCTAGACAGTGTCACATAGAAAACATACCACTGAATCTTCTAAGTTTCCAGTAAAGTCTTGATATCAGTTATTTTACATTTATAATACATAAAAATAAAATAATGATTAATAAATCTCATTTAATCTAATGACTTGTCACGTGTCTGGGATGCGGTGGTCCCTGAAGCAATCTGAGAAAGTGCATTAAAACCACCCTTGAGATACTTCGGCAGGTCTATGCCTACCAATTCTGAGTCTTGCCATCAATTAAATGGGCAGTGTCTGTCCTTGTCTTCAGCTTCTTTGACTGTTTTAATCTGTTCAAATGCATCTTGTTTTGGAACTTGCCTTTCTTTTGGGGGAGTGCTGTTCCTCCTGTTTTTTGTTTTGTTTTTTTTTAACTGGTGCAGATGTTTAACCTTACACCTTCTATCCCAACCAAACCAACACAGCTGCCTTAACACTGCCTCAGCACACAGCATTTTGTTACCTTTAAGGCATATGTTATATCTAGCACTTCTCTATAGCTGGGACAGGGACGAAGAAAATACTAATTCCTAAGTGTCTGCGAATGTCCGCCCTCCCTGCTGATTTTTATGGAGGAGTAACTGTTGATTTCTATGTCACCTCCTAGGTCTGTCTTTATGGTGTAGAATCCGAGTAAAGAGGATTATAAAATTTGCAAAAGGCCACAGGCTTAAGTTGATGTGAATGACAAATAACTAAGCCAGAGAAGGCAGAGGTGGGAGGATAACATAAAAGCCTGTTTGGGCTTATGGCTGGTTTAGAAAAAGATGTTTATTTGTATTTTAAGGAGATTTTGGAATGGAGGAAAGGAGAGACAGATTTTTAAGTCCTGCAGCCATGCATGAGTGAGGGATGCTGAGTGTGAGAGAATATAAGAAGGTTAGCTGGGAGGTGTGTATGGGATCCTCATTTGGTATATATAACTAGGCTTCAAGGAGAAGAAATACTAAACTTCAGTGATTTATGGTTGTCACACTGAGGTTTCTTAAAATATGCTAGGATGGAGCCAAAAGCTATTTGATTTGCCATGTTTTATAGTGTTTTTTTTGTTGTTGGGGGGGGAGTATTTTTCTAATTCACTTCCCTACCCCCAATACAGTGGATGTTTCTGGAAGACAGAATCTTGACATCTCCCACAGTGCCTACATGTGCATCTTGAACACATTGCTCATTTCATGATAGCTGGAAAATCATCATCTGATATATGTGTGGATCACCTATAGTCTGTCATATATATTAAATCTGTCAAGATTTAACTTCACTAGCAGCAGTGCATGGGTATGATTACCATTTCTAGCTTTCAAGAGAGAAAAGAGGATTCTAGTTGTTAAGTAAATGGCCCAAAGTCATGCATCTTAAATATTGTTACCAAAAAACTCAGCCAAGAAACTTGTAGTACTCTGGCCATTTCATTCATCAGAACATTTTACAAAGTGCAGCTCCCTGAAAGGCATTGTGCTAGCCTGCTCTTTCCTACTAGTTGAATAGGAGGCATCAGAGGCTATCAGGATGACCTTGTTAATTTTCAATAGGTGAGCCTGTGGTCATTTCCCAGGGTATTTCAGCCCATAGGTTGGAGATAATAGAACCCTTCCATTTTCTTTCTTTATTAACAAGTCCTTCATCCACTTCTGCCTCTACCCTCGATCCCCAAGCTGCTAGAAGATGGTCCAGAGAAAATGCACCTATCTTATTCTTTTTGTGGAAGGAGTTTCTCCTGCCTTTGGCTGTTTTTTGTTTTTGTTTTTGTTTTTGTTTTTTTTTTTTCCTTTTTTTTCTAGCCATCAGGAGATTAACTTTTGTGAAGTACTGGAAAAAGGACTTTGTGAACTTGTGTGGAGAAGCCGTTCATGGTAAAGGATGTAACATTGTGCTGAAATATTTGGCTGAAAAAATTGAGGGAAAAATAAGACACATAAGAAGCAGCCTCTCTGCTGGATATAATGATGTAACTTGGTGGAGGGAGGTCATACGGGGGTGGGAGGCAGCTTTCTAAGCGAGATGTAGGCAGAGCTTATAATCCGTGAGCACTTGCTCTCCTCATTAGCAACCCCTGCCTGTCTCCAGCTCAGTTTCAGCTTCACTCTCCTTTGGCAAAGGGAAAGGGATCTCAAGATATTTGGTTCTCAAAATCAGGAAAAGAACAAACATTTAATGCGGTGAGTCATCGAATAAAAGAATCCAGGAATAAATTCAGAGAAGTAGTTAGACCAGATGGAGTATTACCAGAAATAACAGTCACATTGCCACCACCACCATAGTTTATGAAAATATATTGTGTACCAAACCCTGTGCTTATCCATTTCCTCACTAATGCATTACAGGAACCACAGAGGTCAATAGTACTGCTATATTTGTGTCACTAACGAAGCTATGGATGTTTAAGGAGGTTAAGAAATGTGCTCAAGTTTGATAGGGTGGGAAGTAGGAGATCTGAGATTTGAACTCAGGTCTGTCTGCTTACACTGAAATGTCAGACTTTGGAGAAACCTGGTGAAGGCCTTGTGGTTATTGTTATTTCAGTTATATAGATAAGCAAACTGAGGTTCAAAGATATTGATGACCTTTCTCCTCAGGGATGCAAGTGGTTGGAGTCACTTTAACTCAGGTTTGACTCCCAAATTTACCTTTTATTTTTTAATATTATTATTTTTTTATTTTTTACCAAATTTACCTTTTAAAAGTTGCATGATTTTGGGCATTTGTTTATTGTCCAAAAGTAGGCTTTTGGAACCTAACTTATTAGAATTTCTATAAAGTGGGGTAGAAACAGTACCTAACTCATAGGGTTGTTGAGATCTTTCGAATGAGATAATCTATGCAAACTCCCTAACACAGGCTGCATCTTAGAAAACTCAATAAATGTTTCATTTTCTGTTTCTCGGTGTATTCACACATCCAAACACACTCATAGTGAAAAGGGGATTATCAATGGCTGTATAAGGTAGGCTAAAGCCTGAAGTGAGGCTGCTGTCAGGGTGGCAGTGTAATTCCCAAATGTTCCTTGAGAATTGACACTGTGCATTTATCTCATCATCTATCCAACACAGTTCTGGGTGTGCAGCAGGAGCTAAATAATCCATGTTAAACTGAGTAGAGTTTGGATAAAAAAAAAGTGAAATTTAAATAAAAAATCCTGGAGACATTTTTTTTACTTTTTAAGTTTTTATGAAGTATAGTTGATTTACAATGTTGTATTAGTCTTAGGTGTACAGCAAAGTGATTCAGTTATACATACATATATATACATTCACATTCTTTTCCCTTGTAGGTTACTACAAAATATTGAGAATAGTTCACTGTGCTATAGAGTAGGTCCTTGTTGATTATCTATTTTATATATAGTAGTGTGTATATGTTAATCCCAAACTCCTAATTTATCCACCCCTTTCCCCTTTGGTAACTATAAGTTTGTTTTCTGTCTGTGGGTCTATTTCTGTTTTGTATATAAGTTCATTACTATCTTTTTTTCTTTTTTTTTAGCTCTTACATATAAGTGATATATGATATTTCTCTTTGTCTGGCTTCACTTAGTATGATAATTTCTAGATCCATCCATGTTGCTGCAAATGACATTATTTCATTCTTTTTTAAGGCTGAGTAATATTCCATTGTATGTATGTATCACACCTCCTTTATCCATTCCTCTGTCAATGGACATTTAGTTTACTTCCATGTACTGGGTATTGTAAATAGTGCTGAAGTGAACATTGGGGTGCATGTATCTTTTTGAATCATGGTTTTCTCTGGATATATGCCCAGGAGACATTGCAGATTTTCCTGCAGAGGTCATGTTGAAGGACATGGTTAAATTTTTATCTAGGGTGGTATCTGGAGAAAAGAGATTAAAGTCTTCTTGATACTGCTTCTAGCTCTTTGATGTTTCTACAAAAGAAGCTGGGCGGTGGGGGGTAACTAACTTTTGCAACATGTACCAAAAGTATCATGTCCTCTGCATCTACCTACATTGTCTCATTTAATCATGATTCCTGCATAACAAACCATCCATCATGGAGCTTAAAATGATGACATTTATTATATATATATATATATATATATATATATATATATATATTTTTTTTTTTTTTTTTTTTTTTTTTTTTTTTTTTTTCTTTTGTAAATCTGAGGGTTTACTGGGCTCAGCAGGCACAGGATTTCTCATTAGGCTAGAGTTGGAGGCTGGCTCTGAGGTCATAACAAAAGCTTCTTCAACTATATATATGGCATCTTGGTTGGAAAGTTCAGATAACTGGGAGCTGTTCTCCCCTCTCCTCTCCTCTCCTCCCTTCCTACCCTTTCCAGCAGACTTTCCACACAACAGCCTCGCGGTAGACTGAATTCTTGCATGGCAGATGAACACACCCAGAGTGAGTGGACCAGCAGTGACAACATGATTTTTTTCTATTCTAGCCTCAGAAATCATGCAATGTCACTTTTGCCACATTCTGTTAATCAAAGAAGTCACAAAAGTCATTCGGGTTTAAGGGAGTCCACCTTTGGGAAAAGTGTCATATGGTTTGTAGACATGTTTTAAAACCAACTAGGGGCCACTCTCTTGCTGTAGTTATTTATAATTCTCCGAAATACAAAATATGCCCACTGCCTCCTAGGATCCCCCCAAAGTATCATCTATTGTAGCATGAGGATCAGAGTCAAGGTACAGAATCTCATCATCTAAGCCACATTCATGAATGATGAATGAAGCTTTAGATGGATGAAGCTTCTCAAGTGTGGTTTGCCAAGTTCTTGAGTATAGCTCTTCCTGTAACACTCTTCACAACCTGAAGACTTCTGAATTACAGAAACAAGCTATCCTCAAATGTTTTGGCTTATTTTCTGAAATGCTTTTATGTTCATATGCTTTGTACTTAAATGAGCTCCAAAAACTTCAAACAAAAAACTTCAACACAATGTGGTTCATCCCAAAGGTTTCTTCACTCACATGTCTGCACCTGAGCTGGGACTCAAATAGTTAGATGCTGGAATAGTTGAGTCTTCTTGAGTCTGTCTCTCTCCCTTCTCCTCTGTTATCTCCATATGGTAGTTCCACATGACAACCTCAGGTAGGTTGACTTCTTAAATATGTGATGCTACATTCATATAATGGATCATTTTACAGCCATCAGAAACTGGTTTCAGTCTTACTATATATATGAAATACCTAGTACATAAAATATGTGAAATAAATCAGGGTACACATTACATATAAAGGATCATTCCATGAGGGAACTAGACATAAATATATAAAAGGTAATAGTCATCTCTAGGGTGTCATATTCTAAACTATATAAAATTTATTACTCTTAAATTTCTGTATTTCCACATTTTCTACAAAATGCTTTGTATTAATATTCAAGATATATATGAAATTAATGTAGAGGCTCATAGATACTAAGGAACTTTCACAAGTTTCAAAATTGCTGTGAGTTTTCAAATTGAGAATTAAAGCCCTGGTCTCTCTTAATTTCCAACCCTATAATTCTCATCTCAATGCTGTTCTTTCTTCCGATAGGAAAAACTGAGATCATGTCTGCCTTAGTTAATAGCACTTACTCTGCACATATTCTCTGTTTGGCTTTAAATATTCAAGCCTGTCTTGTCTAATTACACTTATTCAGCAGTATGTAAGGAAGGTAGGGCGAGTAAGGTGTCTGTGCCTTAGGGTGAATATTCATGTTTTTACATCCCTTGGCCTTTAGAGAGCACAGGAGCACAGGACTCAGTGCCCTTCAGATGTTACCTATGTGAACTGAATGTGTACATTTAACTCATATCTTAGCTGGCCTCCCTGGACTCAGATTTTTGTGCCAGCCTCTTCAGTAGCTGCCAGCCTCCTCCTGCAGTATTGCTTTCCAAGTTGCAATGTTTTCTTGCTTTTTTGGTCTTGCTCAACCCACCCCAGCCTCACACACCCATCTCCAAATGGAACCAGCCTTCAGCATTTCCTGTGCATGACCCTAAAGTTCTGTACCCAGCTCTCTTTCTTTTCTGATAGTTTTAAACAACTCTGTTTTGCAAGGTCAAGATTCAGGTGAAAGGCTAATCAGCACTCAACCTAAAAGTGAAATGTTAGCAAGTTTTCCTAAAAATGATCAACTGTTGGACCTCTGTTAACAACTTTATTATCAGGTGCTAATAGGTTTGGCAAGGGTGCAGTTTTCCATTAGTTTAATTGACTAAAGATGGAGATTAAACTTTGTCATCTGTTTAGGCTATCTCAGGCTATCATTTAAGGCCCATTCATTTTTTTTTTTTTTTAATGGAAATGCCCTGGGTCTCAAAGAAATTTGTTAAGAAGATAAGACATCTATAGAAGTCAATGACCAGGGCCAGCAAGATATTTTCAAATATATTTCTCTCCCTGGAGCAGTTTCTCTTCCTGCTTTGAGCTTCATGTCCTCCTTTCCCCCTTCCCTGCCCCCACCCTTTCTCTTCAGGAAAAGGCTAATTTGTCTACAGCCATATCACTCCTAGCCCTTACCCTGTTTATGGAGGCTCCTACAAATGTGGTCCAGGAGAGCAAAGGGTGGGCCAGTTTGCTAATGAGAATACATGTCTCAGAGTCACAACTGATATTCATGGACACAACCACATGGGATGATCATATTGTATATTTTTCTATACAGCACATTACATTTATCTTCATGAGTAATTACACTGCTTATTTTTCGTCCATAGAATATCAGGAGACAGGTTTTGCAAGTATTATCATCTCCACTTTATAAGTGAGGAAACTGAGGCTTGGAGGAATTAAAGTTGCCCTTCTTCTCATGTCTCACTCCTGGGAATCATTTTGGACACAAATGCCCAAATGAAGTTATATACTACAAATATGTCACTCCGCTCCTTAAAACCCTCCCACTGCCAATGGCAAAAACAATAGACTCCTGTGATATTTTTCTTGATCTATCTGTACCCTTCTTGAATGTAATCTCATACCACTGCATACTGGGATCTCTAGTCAAAATTATTTGTTAGTAATAATAACTAACCTATGGAGCCTTTACTATAATCTAGGCACTTAATAAATGCTTTATATAAATCATGTTATTCATTACAAATATGTGAGAGACATAGGCTTATGATCACCATCTTAAAGATATAGTCATTCATTCTACAAATAGTTATAGCATGTCCTATGCACCAAACTGTACTAGAGAGTAGAAATACAGTAATCAAATGGATAAAATACATTATGTAACTTTTATTAAAATATCGGTTAATTAAAAAATGTTTTATCTGAGGATATTTTAAAATAGTGATCTCTAGCATAAAGTATAATTTTTCAAAAAAATTCAAACTTAATTTAGGGGCAAAGCTTCCCCCCCCCTTTCCAGTATATATAAATAAGGAGATTTATGGCGCATAAACCATAAATTTCTCTCCAGGCCTAGATGTATGGAAAACAGCTTCTTCACAGGCCAGGGATCCACTTGTCTGGGCTAAATTGCATTGATTCCCTATACAAGCGCTAGCTTGAGAAGCTGGCTTTTGTATGTGATGACTAAAGCAATCAAAAGATGAAAAAATACAACCCCAGTTTGTAGTACATCATATTATCTCTGCAAGTGCCTCCAGGAAATGGATGTCTTGCTGTCGTTCACACTACTCATTTCCTTCCCTCACCCATCTCACCAGATTTCCTGCTGGCTCTCACATGTCATTTTCAGTCTTTAAAGATGACAAGCTAGGCCAAAGTCTGATAATTATCTTCTTGATCAATGTGGTCAAATGTCAAAAAATGTGAAAGGAACTATTATTTTGGATTAAAATGTCCACCTGTACTGAGCACTTACTATGTTCTAGGACATATGTGCAACCAAGTCATCCAAACCATGTTGGCAGAGTGGAAAGGTGGGTATAGCATGGTCCTTTCAAGATCTGGGGTTCTGGAGTTAGAATACTTGGACCGGAATCCTGGTTTTGCCACTTTACATAATCACCTTATTTGATTCCCCAAATAAACCAATGAGTAGGTAGTATTACCCCTATTTCCCAGATGAAGAAACTGAGGCTAAGAAAGGTTATGTAATTGGTTAAATTTACACAGTCATTAGGGTTAATGGTAGACTTGAACCTGTATCTGAGCATAAAGCCCAGCCTCTTAGCCATGACACTGTACAAAGGAAGACTGATGATCAGTCCTTTGTCTCTATGATCTCTGCACAATACTCCTGGATAAAATGACAATGCTGACTGCCTAAAACTCTTCCTAGTGAGTACAACTGAGGATTACAAAGCTCCCCCAGAGTTTAGTAACTCTTTGAATATTGAGTTTTAATAATTTTAATTTATTAAAGATTTTTTAAAAGATAACCCTCATGTCACCAATTCTTTCATTTATTAATATAAACTTGTTTATTTTGATTTGTCTACAAACAGCTAATATTCTAATGTAATTTTCTGATAATTTAAACTTAACATAAATAACATTGTTGTGGTTGTCTTTGCTATTATCTCCAAAGTCTCTCAGCATTTCTACTTTCACAGGTGTATAGTATCCTTCAAATGCTCTTTCTTGCTGTACAAAGTTGGATGTGCTCTGATATAGATCTTCCTTATATAATACACTTTTGTTTCTTCAACAAGCCAGTTTTTAACATTAATCTCACCTCATTGAGAACTTGGCTATGCTTCCACCTTTTATACCAATATGAAGGTTCAATTCATTTTCAAATTATTGAGTGCTGCACTCTGCTCTTTAAAATTAGATGCTAGCTAATATTCTTTTACTTGCTCATTTATTTGAAATCTTGTTTTTCACGTCAGTGCCTCTGAAGGCGTATGTGTTTCATTAATGATTCTGAAACAAAGCAGTACTGTTAAAAGTTAAAACTGTTCAACACCTTTATTTGGCAAAGGTGCAACATCCTAGAGGTATTATTAACTTGACAGTAATTTAAAACTGCTATAGCCTCCTTCAGATGAAGATGCCTCTGATTTTAATAATCTTCTGAATTGAGATAAATAAATCCTTTAAAGGTTCTTTCCAACCTAGAGATTCAAATCAATTTGAGGAACAAAAAAAATGGATATATCTTTTTAGGACATTGGACAAAATTTTAAAAGTTGGAACTTTTTAGGAAAAAAAAAGTTAAACATTTTATGTGCTAATGGCTTGTTTTATTTCATTTTTTATGGCTTCCATTGGTGGCGTTTTAGTCTCATTTTATAGTTAAGGTTGGGAGCAGTTAAGTAACCATCCAAGGTGGATTAAGGGGAGAATTGCAGGCATCAAGGCCCATAAGTGCAAACACTTAACCTAGAAAGGAGGTGCCTGAAGGTTGGAAAGATGGGAAGAGTGTTCTGAACAGACAGCCATGAGATAAATAGGGCTGGTACATGGAGGATCTTCCAGGGAATGCTAAATATTTGGGGCCTCAGGCATTACACATTGGAAAGGTCAGTCTTGATGCCAGAAACTCAGCCTCTGTGCACTGATGCCAAATTGAATTTCAGAGACAGAGTTTTGGGTGAAGTAGAAAAGAATAGCTTTATTGCTTTGCCATGCAAAGGGGACACAATGGGCTCATGCCCTTCAAAACCGTATGTCTCAACCTGGGGTTGGGGGGCAATTTGGTGAGGAGTTTTATAGCAGTGGTTCAAGGGTGGGGTTGCTGATAAGGACCAGGGTGTGTGCAGCACCTTCATTCCTTTAATCTGGCTTCAGGTGGTCTCCAGATAGCTTCTCTTTGGAATGAAGAATGCTTTATCAAATAGTTAAGACCTTACATTTATTGGGGGCTTAATTCTGCGGAAGAGCTCAAAGATATTATTTTGTGTATCCCATGAGGCAGAACCAGGGCACTTCCCCAAGCCTGCACTATTGTTTCTTGACTGCTCCTCCCTTGTTTCTGCATCCCCTCCCTTCCCTGATTAGCAACTGTTTGAACCTGCCCTTTGGAACTCAGGGAAGGTCATGGAGTTTGAAGTCTGTGCCCTACAAACAAGAAATGAGGGACACAGAAAGGCTTCTGTGTCCAGAAGCCCCACAGGGTCCTGCTTGGTTTCACACTTGCTGTTACCATATAGTGCTAAATTGGACTCCATGTTGGATCTGTTTCTTTGACTTTAACCTTTGCTTTTCATTGCTTTAATCATACACAATGGCCTGCCTCAGGGAACCCTACCCACTTGTGAAATTAACATATCCCTTCCCCTGAGGCTAGTCATTCCAGGAGATGTTTTGCAAGACTGCTAACCCTTTTTACTTTACTTCCCAGTTCCTCCCTTTCTGATCCTATTAAACAATCTGGCATCCAGAGCCCAATAAGATGATTTTCTAGGAAACATTAGTCTACCACCTTCTCAGTTTGCTGGCTTTCTGAATAAAGTCGTATTCCTTGCCTCAACACTTCGTCTTCGATTCATTGGCCTGTTGTGCAGTGAGCAGAGCAAGCTTGGACTTGGTAACATTGCTACTGTATGATAGATATATTGGAGGGTGCAAGTGGCAGAACCTATTTAGAAGATTCTCAGAGTCACAAAAGCAACATGATGGCAGTGTGGACTTAGGAGTTGTTAGTGGAAGTGGAGAGGAGTTGATTGGAGAGGGATTTCCGAGATAAAATAAAAGAACTAATTTATAGTTGTGATGAGATGGTGGGAAATGGTGAAGAATGTATTGAGCATAATTCCCAGGTACAGGCTTGCAATAACTGTCGACATCTGTTGAGCTTTGTAACAGCAGGAAAGAACCAAATTTTCAGAAAAAGATTGTCAGTTTGTTTTAGGATGTAACATTTTGATTGCCTTTGAGACATTCAGAATAGGTAGTTGGGTGTGAAGTCTTGGAGTTATGCAGATTTAAGTGAGAGAGGAAAAGTATAGAACACATGTTATTTGTTGCAATGATTCTCAAACTCTGCTCAATCTCAGTAAGAAGCCTCTTGTTGTTTATCCTTAACTTGATTCATGTTTGAACTTAAGGTGTATCAGAATCATCTGGATAATAAAGAATGCAGTGGGAAAGATGCAAATTTGAGAGTCACACTGTCTAGGTTTAAATCCCATAATCCTGTCTCTGTCATCTCCCAGTATAATGCTTATATTTTAATCTTTCTATACCTGAGTTTCCTCATCTGTAAAGTTGGATGTAATAGTTGATTTTTAATATTCCTGTGCAGTGCAAATTAGGTAACTGATGTAATGCTCCCATAACAGTTCTTAGTACATCTTAACGTGCCCAATAAAGATTAGCTAACATTATTAGGAAAGGAGTTGTTAAAATGAGTATTCCTGGAGCTCTGACTAGGATTTACATGCTCATTAATTTTCAGAACCATTGAATTCCAAGATAGGTATCCATTCATGAATTAGTCTGATTGTGCCCCTGCTTGGAGGTAGGTAACGGATTTTAATTGTCATTTTGGTTAGAGTACATCTCTAACCAGATGTGTGACCTGAGGGAACTTTTAAAATATCCACTTCTGGATACTATCACAGACTTTCCAAAGCATAATATATGAATCAAGAGCCACAGGAATATGTATTTGAAAAGAAATTGTCTACTTACTTAGTGATATGCGGACCCAGAGCCTAATTTTTAAACATTTAAATGACTTTATTTAGATGATGTCTTGAGATTCTTTTTGCACTTTAGGTGTCTAGATGACCAACAAAAGGTGTGCTCCCCCTTTCAGAGTAGAGAATTTTTGCTAACAATAGGCTACATATGTGCTGGTCACATTTCCAAGCCCCTTTGCATCTAAGTATGGCCATGTGAATATTTCTTGCCATTGAAATGTGAGTAGAAGTAATGCAATTTTTGGGCCAAAGCTATGAAGAAGTACCTGTTCATATTCAATATTTTTCTGTCTTGCTGACTGGCTGCAGAAGATGATGAGGCCCTAGGCGATACTGGACGCAAAAGATGGAAGAAACCTGAGTATTTGAACAACAATGTGCAGGAAGAGTGCTTACTGATCCTATATCACATAGGGCTATAATAAGGATACAAATTAAGCTGCTATTTCATTAAATTATGAAAATAGTGGGGCATGTTTGTTATGGAAACTTCTGTTACACTCAACAGTTTTCAACGTAAGACACTTCTCTCCAAGTCTATGATTGTTAAATTTTATGTGTCAATATGGTTAGACTATGGTACCCGGTCCTTTGGTCAAAGTTAGTCTAGATATTGCTGTAAGATATTTTATATCGATAGATGTGTTCAACACCTACAATCAGTTTAAGTAAGATTCAGGTAGATGATGTGGATGAGGCTCATCCAATCAGCTGAAGTCCTTGGGAGCAAAACTGAGATTTCCTGGAAAGGGAATTCTGCCTCAAGACTGTAACATAGAAATCCTGCCAGAGTTTCCAACCTACTGGCCTGACCTATAGATTTCAGAATTTTCAGTCCTCATAATTGTTATCCATATACACACATATATCCTATTGATTCCATGTCTCTGGAGAACCCTGACTGATACAAAGTCTCTGTTCTTCAGAAGATGCTTGATAAAATGTGTCTTCATCAACATAAACATATACAAATAGTTCATTCACTATATGTTGGCAGTCGTACTGGACACTGAGGAAAGGAATAATAAGACTATCACTTGTTTGGTGTTTAGAGTATACCCCAATTATGAATAAATGTTAAGATTTCAGTCATTGCTAATTTTATACTTTATATTGTTCAAAAATGCAGTCATTTGAAAAAAGTGCATTTTGTAGACTCATTTTAATATTTCAAAATACTTTTAATATTGGTAACTTTATTCTTGTCATCACTCCTTTTCGAGCTTAGAAGAGTTTGAGTGGTTTGTCTTCTTTAAATAGGAAGTGAATTGGATCTCTATTTTGTAGCTCCACAGACAGCCAATTACTAGGTTTTTATAAAAAGAAAAAAATGTGCTTATAAACCGTTATTTTAAATATAATTTAAAAAAATCCTCCTTTATATTATGAATATAAATATTCATAAATTAATATTCTTTCAAATATGTTGGTTAAGTTTACATAGAGATAAGAAATAAAATTTATGAAATGCTATTTTCTGTTAATGATGATGGCTTGATGCCAGTCATATTTATGGCTGAGGTTCTGGGACAAAGTGGTCTACATTTCTGCATCAGACTGAGAACACATGATTCTGATCCTCATGCAGACAAAACAGGGTTAAATTACAAACTAGCATCCCAATGACCTGGAAAGATGGGTTGGAGAGGGGCTAGGGCTTGGAAATTAGAATTACATGAAGTTAATTCATTTGACTTGAGAAACTTATATTCAACCTGTCTCCTCTTAAAAGAGAGGTTATCAATGGAATTTTTAATTACTGAGGCTGCATGCTTGTGCCAGCTTTTGATCAGCACCATCTAAGCTGCTCTCTGTTAGGAAAAGACAATCTCCTTCCCAGAGGCTATTGCATGCGCGTAGGTATACACACGCACGTGCATACCCTCTTTTGGCAAGGCTCTTTCACTCATGGCTTGATGTTAAGTAGATATAAGACCCCACTCTTTTATTTTAGATTTACTTTTTAATTGCTTTCATTTGGGATTGGGTAACAAGAACTACGGTTTTCTTTCATTTATTTCCAAAGTCATGTTAACAGCACAGCAAGCTTATTGGCCTACTTTGATCCCTCAGGGAATAATGATTCATTAATATCCATAATGGGCCCCCCACAAATTGAGACTTGACAGACTTTCTAATTTATAATAATCTTCCCTCCCCAGTTTTGCTCTTCCTGCCTTCCCTGAACCATTTGTGTGACCTTGAGCCAATAACTTAAACTTTCTGAATATCATTTTCTTCAACTACTGAAAATCAGGGCTATCATAGCAATGTCCATAAATGTCTTATCATGATTAAGTGGGTGATAATTTTCCTTTATTCCTGCCATGTCTGCTTCTTTTCCCATCACTGTTAATTCCAGGGAGCACTAGCTACAGGTGTTTTACAGTCTTGTAAAGTGACCTTTACAGTGGGACCTGTTTAGCCTTACATGATAGACTAAGAACAACTTTAGGGAGGATGGGGGGTGGGGTCGGGCAGAGGACCAATGGAAAAAAAGGAATAGGTGTCAATAAACAAGTCACATGCAAGACAGTAAGCAATTGGTTATAGGATATTGATCACTTTAATATTACTGAAATGTGGCCCTCAGATGCACCTCAGATGCTTGTTAAACACTGAGATTCCTTGTTCTCACTCAAGTCCCCCTGAGTCACATCCTTGGGGAGCTAGTGCTGGGAACCTATCTGTCTTTTTTTTTTATTATTACAAACTTCCAGAGTGATCTTGAAGGACAAAAATTTGAGACCCACTGGCCTAGGTTATGTCTATCACTGTGGTAATTTTGAAGAATATACAAATATGCAATAATTCAGCTGCTACCTGTTTCTAGATTTTACCTTTGAAATAGTAATTAATAATCTCTCCCCTCCCTCTCCATCCCTCTCCTCCCTTCTCCCTCACCCACAGGTGCACTTGGGTGGGATGAACAGAGGTAACTCCATCTTCCCCAAAAAACATGGAACCATGTAAGACACAGCCTCAGTACCAAAGAAGTGTTCCTTAAAACTTTTTGGTGAATAAGCCATTGCTTATAAACAAACTAGAAAAACAGCAAAGTCAAGGGCATTCTAGAAGCTTCAGGCCTCCACCTCTCTGATCCATGGACCACCAGGAAGCTCAGTAATCTTAGAAATATCACCAGTTCTGCAAAGTAGGTGAAAAAGTTTTTACAGGTGGATAATATGGATAATATAATATCTTTACTATTTACAAGCAGATAGCTAGTTTTTTTTTTTTTTTTTTTAAAAACTCTTTATTGGAATATATTTGCTTTACACTCTTGTACCCGTCTCTGAGGTACACCAAAGTGAATCAGCTGCATCTACGCACATATCCCCATATCCCCTCCCTCCCGCAACTCCCCCCAACCCTCCCCGTCCTGGCCCTCCAAGGCATCTCCCATGAAGTTGATCTCCTTTTGTTATACAGCAACTTCCCACTAGCTATCTATTTTACAGCTGGTAGTGTAAATATGTCTATGCTACTCTCTCACCTCGTCCCAACTTCCCCTTTGCCCCTCACCCCAGCCCCGTGTCCTCAAGTCCATTCTCTACTTCTTTATCTCCACTCTTGCCTGTCACTGGGTTCATCAGTACCATTTCTTCAGATTCCATATATATGTGTTAGCATACAATATTTGTTTTTCTCTTTCTGGCTTACTTCACTCTGTATGACAGACTCTAGGTCTATCCACCTCATGACATATAGCTCCATCTCATTCATTTTATGGTTGAGTAATATTCCATTGTATATATGTGCCACATCTTCTTTATCCATTCATCTGTTGATAGCCAGGACATGGAAACAACCCAGATAGCTAGTTTTGAAGCACCATAATAACTGTTCACACTTTTATATGTTTAACACCTGCAAGATATGTTTTTTTTCATTACTTGAGTCCTATTGATCAGTCCTGCACTATTGATTTTTGTTTTTACATTGGATAAGAATCACACAATAAATGTGTCCAAAAATTTGACCCAAACTCCTCAGAGTCAGGATTGAAATCCTTTTGCAAAACCAAAAGGGGAGAGTTTCTCATTTCTGCATGATTCTGGTTATACAGAAACTGCAGTAAAGGCAGAGGGAAAAGGCTCATTTTTATATTTACTCTATATGTGATTTTGAAGATATTTGTTTTCATACAACGACACAAACATACTCATATACACACATGAACATTCATATTCTTCCTATGTAGAATCTAATGTATTATTGTAGGAAAGAAAGATTTATGACAGAACTACCTTATCTGTTCTATAAAATAATAGGCTAAATTCTGGTAGTTTTCATCACTGAACTTTCTCCCTTCCTTCCTTCTCTCCCTCCTTCCTTCCTTCCCTCCTTCTATAAGGAAAGCCTAAGATATTCTTGATATTTGGACAGACATATTTAAAGCAATGGAGGTGTTGTCTCTGGAAAATATAATAGATGCATATTTTGGTTGACTATTTGCTCCTCCTTTTTCTGTCTCTGATTCTAAAATTTACTTTCATTGAGAATTTACCATGTGCATGTATCAGGTCCGGACTAAGCACTTTACATATATTTCCCTTCATCTCATAAGAGCTCAGTGAGATATGTATACGTGAATATGAAGAGGCTGAATGACTTGCCCAAATCACCCATTTAGACTCAGAAGGCAAGTTTGTTCATTCATTCATCTCCAGTATACCCATGGAACACATATTATATGCCATTATCGTAGGTGCTGGGGATAGAGCTGTGAGCAAAACAGAAACAGTTTCTGTCTTGTTGGAATCTACATTCTAGTGGGGAAAACAAATGGTGCCTTAATTAAAAACAAAAGAATAAAAAAGGGCTGTGGAAAGAATAAAGAGAAGAGAAAGAACTAGAGTGTAGTGGAGTTGGATGTGTTCCTTCGGATGCAGTGGTCAGGGAAGGGAAGGCCTCTTCTGTGCACATGACTTTTTGCACAGAGATCTGAATGAATCTAGGGAGTGAACCATGGAGGCACCTGGAGGGTGAAATCTGTTAACATGGAATATACTGTCCTGTGGAAGCTGGCCCCAGACCACCTCTGAAGTCCCATACCCTTCTACTCTCCCCTCATGCTCTAACCTAGCTTGAACGTCTCTTGTTCTTCACTGAGTTCTGTGCTTCCTATTTCAGGAGTTTTATTCACACTCTCTTCTTTTTAAATACCACCTCCCCCACCCCACCCCCCAACCCAAATCTTTTGGGTTAAGTCTAGCTACTCTACATAATTTACTTTGGCTGGAAATGCCTTTAAATATTCACCACAATCAGAACAATATTGTGTCTCTTCCCCTCCTGCATGGAGGGCTGGATGAGCAATGGGGCCATGATGTGAGTTGCTAAGGGTCTACTACCGCTATTGCTCTGTAGAAGTTATACAGGTCAGTACTTGCTTACACAGTTTCACTGATCTTACTTTAGTGGAAGAGATATATTGCTTGTTTTTGCTGATCTCTAAATCTAGAAACAAATACATTGCCCCATTATGTCAGACTATGGTTCACTTACTCCTGTGTTTGTATGTTCTTGTGTTTGTTTTTATGTTTGGAAAGGGATAGCTTATGACAAAACACACTTATCCTTAAAATGTCAGGGCTCTGCCCAGTTACATGCAATTTCTCATCATCTGTATGGACCAGTTGTCTCGTATTTATTTAACACTTTACTGAGTAAGTTGATACTTTGACTCTGTCACCTGTCGGATTGGTGTTTCTCTGGCTGAAGTGGTATGCACACGTCTTCCCTTTGCCCTAAATCTCTCTTGTTCCTATGACTGGTGTCTTGGGAAGATCTCTCTGAATCTGGAGAGCAGGAATGAGCGCTAGTGTGTGACTCAGGAGACAAGGTGTTTTCCAGTTATTCCATCCTCAACTTGCTGGGTGGCTTTGGGAGAGATCTCTAAGTTCTTGAACTTGAGGATCTTTATCTGAACAGAGAGACAATAAACATGATTTATGCAGCACAGAGAGTTATTATGATACCTCAGTAGACCTAGAATTGTGAAAGATATTATTTATTTCACAATCAGGGATGCCGTTTCAACTCAACTTTAATCCTTTTAGTCTATAGCCATATTTATATTATTGTCATTACTGATACTGTTCTTATTGTCCTCACACTTACTAAAGTAAATATGAATCATAAAACAAATTCAATAACATCAAAAGCTACATGATAAAAAGTCCTCACTCTACTGAACCCTAGCTGTAATTCACTACCTAGATACAGTCAATTTTAATCATTTTTCTTTTTTTATGTTTATGTCACAACATCACTGTAATTTTTCTATCTCTCTGTCTTGATTAACTTCATTCATTCTATTTATATTCTATATTTTCCCATATACCTTTTCAAGATGCCCTTCTTCCGCTTATATCAAACACAAACTGAGTCTGAAGAAAATAGAGACATTTGTTTTCTTTTATTTCTAAGATCCAGGGATCCTGTCCAGGAAGAGCATTGCTCTGAAACCAAAGGGCAGCCTGCTGCTCTCAGTAACTTTGGGCCCCCTGAGAGAATGCCTTCAAGGGGTTGTTTGTTTATCCTATTGTGAGACAAATATGAAAATCAGTCAGAACTTTCTGGAAAGTATATCCTAGAGTCATATGAAAAATGTGATGTAAATTAGTCACAATTTAATCGTTTCTGAGCTTCAGTGAGTCTTCGTTGACTTAAACAATTTTTTTCATTTTTGTACATTTATTTATCAATATTATTAACATACATTTGGACTTGAACGCCTGCAACTGTCAAAATAAATGAGATGAAACACAAATTTTATTGTTTTTCCTGTTGCCTCTGGTTTGATTTACAAACCAATTATTCCAAAATGTGGCATTTTCACTGTTTTCCTTAGGGCTGTGAATAAAAATGTGGCATAAATCAATGCCTTATTTTTACCTGGAATTGCATAAGAAGAGAGTCCCTAAAGAGAACTGGAAGAATTGGAGGAAAAAACAAAATGTTTTTCATAAGGAGAAATTAAAGGATGGTTTAAGTTATGCAAGAAAAGATTCAGGGAAAATTGATGACTGTGTGGAGAAAGTAAGATAACTCTATTTACTGAATATTACACAATACAAAGAAACAAATATTTCACCTGGAAGCAATCAAAAAAAATCTTGAGACATATATTTTAATTTATAAGAATTCTGCTATAGAGGAAAGCTTAGCAAAAACAGCTTCATCAAATTGAAAGAAAAGTTTCAGATAAAATATTAAGGGATACATTAGCTGGTGTAAAAATTGTCCTTTTATTTTTTATTTTTTTACTATTTTCCACATGCTTTCATATTTACTCTCCAATTTCAATCTCATGAGAACTCTATGAAATGGGGCTAATATGTGTCCATATTTTGTAGATGATTAAGGTGAGTTTCACAGACTGAATTACTTGTTCATAGTCACAAGTGAATTGGCAGCAAAACCTAGACTAGAATCTATTTTTCTTTATCTCTAATCTCTATGATTTTTTTTTTATAAGAAATAAAGCTCCATTTGTAGCTGGGAAAACAGCATCACATTCTCTTTTTGCACTAGCCAATCCTTTAGCTGTCTTCAAAGTTACTTGGAATTTCATTTCTACAAGTTCTTTATAAGTTCTCTTATTGCATGATAATATCTACCATAATTGATGACAATATTCAGGAGCACATTGTTTTCCTGTACTGATTATCCAGTTTTATTTTCTTCTCCTCCTCCCCCCTGATCCCCTTTCCTCCTCCTTCTCCCTCTCCTCTTCCTCCTCTTCCATAACTTGTGACCACCGCAAAACAAGAATGGAGAAGGCAATGTAGCTTAGGTATTTAGAGTTTGGGTATATAATTCAAACATACCTAAAATTAAATCCCACTCTGACACTTTACGTGGATGACGTTTTATAAGTTATATAAACTCTAAGCTTCATCTATAAAATAATATATACCTGTAATTAACATTAGATTTTGAAAATTTCCCATTTACCACTCATTTCTAGTGGGCTGTCAATCATGGGACCCCACTTTTCAGCCCTCAGAGTTGGGAGTATTACCTGAACTGGCCAATAAGGGAGCTTCATTTTTCCAGTTATGACAATTGGCTAAAGGATAGACATGTGAGCCAGGCAACTTTGATCAAGACACTTCCTTAGAACTTCCTTGTTTAAAAATGCAAGGAGGATTCTCCTTGATAGTTTAAGTATTTATCTTCTCTGTCACATGGAGGGATGAGAGAATGAAGTCAAAGCATAAAGAGAAATGAGGAGAGAAAAAAGAGTGAGCAGGTGCTGTATGTAATGCCTAATTCATTTTGACCTACCCTCCCCTGTGCCTTGACATGCTAAAACCTCTTTATTGCTTTTATTATGATTTTATTTCACTTGACATAGCTAGAATTTGGCTTCTTTCGATTGCATTTCAGAAAATCTTTTTTTAAATTTAATTTTTATTTTATATTGAAGCATAGTTGATTTACATTATGTTTTAGATGTACAGCAAAGTGATTCAGATACATATATATACACACACACATTCTTTTTCAGATTCTTTTCCCATATAGTTTACTACAGAATATTGAGTAGAGTTCCCTGTGTTATACAGTATGTCCTTGTTGATTATCTACATTATATATAGTAGTATGTATATGTAAATCCCAAACATCTGATTTATCCCTCCCCCCGCTTTCCCCTTTGGTAACCATAAGTTTGTTTTTGAAGTCTGTGAATCTGTTTCTGTTTTGTAAATAAGTTCATTTGTATCATTTTTTTAGATTCCATACATAAATGATACCATATGATATTTTTCTTTCACTGTCTGACTTACTTCACTTAGTGTGATAATCCCTAGGTCCATCCATATTGCTGCAAATGGCATATTATATCTCTTTTATGGCTGATCAATATCTTCTTTATCCATTTCTCTGTTGATGGATACTTAGGTTGCTTCCATGTCTTGGCTATTGTAAGTGGTGCTACAATGAACATTGCGGAGCTTGTATCTTTTTGAATTATGGTTTTCTCCAGGAAAACATATTTGTATAGGAGTGGGATTGCTAGATCATATGGTAGTTCTATTTTTAGGTTTTAAGGAACCTCCATACTGTTCTACCTAGTGGTTGTACCAATTTACATTCCCAGCAACAGTGTAGGAAGTTTCCCTTTTCTCCACACCCTCTCCAGCACTTATTGTTTGTAGACTTTTTGATGGTGGCCGTTCTGACTGGTGTGAGGTGATATAGTAGTCTTGATTTGCATTTCTCTAATAATTAGCAATGTTGAGCATCTTTTAAGTGCTTCTTGGCCATGTGTATGTCTTCTTTGAAGAAGAGTCTATTTAGATCTGCCCATTTTTTGATTGGGTTTGTTTGTTTGATATTGAGTTGCATGAGCTGCTTGTAAATTTTTGAGATTAATCCCATGTTGGTCACTTCATTTGCAAATATTTTTTCCCATTCTGTGGGTTGTCTTTTTATTTTGTTTATGGTTTCTTTTGCTGTGCAAAAGCTTTTAGCTTTAATTACGTCCCATTTGTTTATTTTTGTTTTTATTTTTATTACTCTTGGGGGTTGATCCAAGGAGATATTGCTGCAATTTATGTCAATGAGTGTTCTGTCTATGTTTTCCTCTAAGAGTTTTATAGTATCTGGCCTTACATTTAGGTCTTTAATCCATTTTAAGTTTATTTTTGTGTATGGTGTTAAAGAATGTTCTAATTTCATTCTTTTACATGTAGCTGTCCAGCACCATTTATTGAAGAGACTGTCTTTTCTTCATTGTATAATCTTGCCTCCTTTGTTGTAGATTAATTGACTGTAGGTGTGTGGGTTTATTTCTGGCCTTTCTATCTTGTTCCATTGATCTATATTTCTGTTTTTGAGCAAGTACCATACTGTTTTGATGACTGTAGCTTTGTAGTGTAGTCTGAAGTCAGGGAGCTGATTTCCCTAGCTTCTTTTTTCTTAAGTTTGCTTTGGCTATTTGGAGTCTTCTGTGGTCTTTTGCCACACAAATTTAAACATTTTTTGTTTTAGTTCTATGAAAAATGTGATTGGCAATTTGATAGAGATTGCATTGAATCTGTAGATTTCCTTGCATAGTATAGTTGTTTTGACAGTATTGATTCTTTCAATCTGAGAATATGTTTGTGTCATCTTCGATTTCTTTCATCAGTGTCTTACAGTTTCTTGACTAATGCATTATGTTGTAAGGTTGTGGTAAAAACTGAAATAAGTAACATGTGCTAACTATAGTGCCTGGCACATGGCAGTACAACTGAAAAAAGAATGGAGAAATTATTGATGATAAGAATATTTTATTTTTATTTCTACAAAACTTTCAGGACAGCCTGAAAGAGTTGCTCACTCAATGATATTTGAATGACTTGCTTCCTTTCCTTTGTAGACAATGAGAGGGATGATGAGTTAGATTTAGGATATAACATTGACTCACTTGCATAAAATACCCTTTTATATGTTGTCAAATATAACCATCCTTGCTTGTTTCCATTTTAATTCAGTCTTATGATAGACGATTTAGTATATAAAGATCACAGAATACTCTATTAATACAAATAGTCAGCCACTTCTGTATATAAAAGAAGTAAGCAATTGGAACCTGAAATAAAACATGTAACATTTAAAACAGCATAAAAATTAAAGAAAGTAGTGCTTAAATCTAACAAAAGAAAGTAGTGCTTAAATCTAATGAAATACATACAGGATTTTATGCAGAAAACTATAAAACTTGGAAGAAAGCAACCAACATTGATCTAAATAAGTGGAGAGATAGCCTATGTTCATGGTTTTGAAATCTCAATGTTTTAAGATGTCAATTGTTCCAAATTTGGTCTGTGGAATACATGTAATTGCAATAAAAATCTCAGCAGGCTATTTTGCAGATATAGGCAAACTGACTACTGTTTATAGAAAGGACAAAAAACTTAGAATAGAAGGCACAATACTGGAGATAAAAAGAACTTCAAGTATACATACTATCCAATTTCATAATTTATTCTAGATTTACTGAAATAGGGAAAGCATAGTATTGTTTACAGAATAGACACACAGATTAATGGAATAGAGTAGAATAGACACATAGATCATAAATGGAGCCACACAAATATCTGATTTTTCACAATGGGGCAAAGTCAGTTCAATGAAGAAATGATGGTCTTTTCAACAAATAGTACTAGATTGATCGGATGACCACAGGCAAAACAATGAACCTAGATATAGAGCTCACACCTTTCACTATAACTGATTCATAATGGATCATAGATCTAGATGTAAGAAACTAAATTATAAACATAGAAGAAAACATTATATGAGAAAATCTAGGTATTTTGGCTTTGTCAGTGAGTTTTAGATATATCAAAGTCATGATTAATGCGAGAAGAAAGTCGATAAGTTAGACCTTATTGAATTAAAAAAATCCATTCTGTGAAACACTGATAGTCAAAAAAATAATCCACAGACAGGGAGAAAATATTTGTAAAATGAATATTGGTAAATAACTTGCATCAAAACCATAAAGAGAATTCCTAAAACTCAACATTAAAAAAAAATTCAATTGAAAAATGGGTTACTAGTCTGAGGAGTCACCTCACCAAAGAAGGATATACAGCTGGCAAATAAGTACATAAAAAGATGCCCAATAGTGTTTGTCATTACAGAATTGTGAATTAAAACAGCAATGAGATACCAGTATGTATTAGAATTTCTAAAATCCAAAAGCTAACAATACCAGTTTTTGGGGAGAATGCAGAGCTTCAGAACTATCGCTCATTGTTGGTGGGAATGTAAAATGATACACCCAATATGGAAGACAGTTTTGCAATTTCTTACAAAGCTAAACATTGTCTTATCATACATTCTGGTAATTTTACTCCTAGATATTTACCCAAATAATTAAAAAAACACTTATATCCACACAAAAATGTACACATGGATGTTTATAGCAGACCTATTTATAATTGCCAAAACTTGGAAGCAACTAAGATATACTCCTCTAGATGTGTGGATAAACAAAGTACAGTAACTCAATGGAATATTGTTTGGTAAGCAAAACAAATGAGCTATCAATCCAATAAAAATAAATGAATCTTAAGTGCATATTGCTAAAAGAAAGAAGCTAGTCTGAAAAGGAAAAGACTGTATGATTTTGATTACATAACATTCTGTAAACTGTAGAGGCAGTAAAAGTGTCTGTGGTTTCCAGTGGTTCAGGGGAATGGTAGGGTTGAATTTTGAAACACAATGTATTTTTTAGGATGGTAAAACCCATTTTTGTCAAAATACACGGAATTTTTTAACTCAAAGAATGAACCTTGAGGTATGCAAATTTTGAAAAAGAATCATTTAAATAGAATTCCAAGATAGAATTCTAAATGTGCCACAACAATCTAACTCTATTACAGATGTATGAAACAACCATATTGAAAGCATTCATGCAGGAAGTCTGACCTAAGTAACTTTGGAATCCAGTGGAGTCTATAAGACAAAGGGAAAAATAAAGTATGCAAAAGCCTATTCTAGTTGGTAAAGTGGTTTCCCACAGGCATACTGGTTAACAATTCTGTATATTAAAAGTGAAAAGTAAGTAAATGGTGGATGGTAGAAGCCAGTCTTCTCAGTATTGGAGTGAAAATTACAGATACACAATGAGAGAAGGCTGGAATAATCCTTATAGCAATGGATTAGGGTTGGAGACATGAATTAATGTTTGGATTAATATAGATAGAGATAATTACATATATAAATATTTATAGAGATGTGTATCTAGATGGTTAGTATAGATACATATATGTTTTCTCACTATGTCATTTGAGAGCTCTTAGAAACAGCAAGCACAAGCTGCACCCATATCTTGCTTTCAATACCATTCTTCAGTAAAAGCAGCCAGGGTTTGTTAGAGAAAGGCCTGATTCTAGGATTGAGGCAGGAAATATTCAAGATAAAGCTGAAGCATCTTATAGTGCCAGAAATTAATGAAGTGCTCAAACAAAATGAAAACGTAACTACGGATGTATATAAAAGGAACACAGAAGCCAAACGAAAGAGCTTCCAAAGGCCAGCACTGGAACAATTTGAACAGTAAGATAAAACTTTTTTGGACTATAATCTAAAGTGTGAAATGAATCTGTAATGGTATAAATAAATGAATAATTATTTGAGGGAGAATAAGCAAATTTCCCATGCTGAAGAGTTGCAAATAATTTATGTAGCTACTCCATCCTCAATGAGAGGGAGCACACTTCCCAATTCCTTAAGTGTGAGCTGTGCATAGTAACTTCTTTCTAAAGAGTAGAATATGAAGAAGTGAAGGAAAAGAGTATAAACATCTAATGGAGAAACCTAACCAACACTACCTTGGCCATGTGACCAAGGTCAATATCAACAGTGATAAGTTATGTGGATAGCTATGTACTCTTGGTATGATGTGATGAATATGGCACTTTAACTCTGTGGTCTTCCTCCCAGAAACTATATCCTCAGTCTAATGATGAGAAACAGATTAAACAATTTTTAACTGACGGACATTCAATAACATGTCTGGTAGAACTATTCCAAACTGTCAAGGTCAAGAAAAGCAAGATAAGTCAAAAAACTGTCACAGCTAAGAGCCTAAGGAGACATGACAACTAAATGTAATATGGTATCTTGGTTGAGAGGCCAGGACAGTGAGAGACCATTAGGTAAATACCAAGGAAATCTTAATAAAATGTGAAATTTAGTTAAGAATAATGTATCAATATTTGCTTATTAATTGTTACACATGTATCATACTAATGTAAGATGTTAATAGGTATAACTGGCTGTGCGGTATATGGGAACTTTCTGTATTATCACTACATTTTTTTAATCTAAAACTTTTTATTGTTAAATTAACTTCTAAAAGTTAAAAAGTAGGGATGAAATTTGAATGGTCACTTGATTAAAGAAATATGCAAATTGAAAATAAGCATATAAAAAGATGCTGAACATCCTTAGGGAAAATCAAATTAAAAAACACTGAGATACCATTACACACTCATTAGAATAACTAATCTTTAAAATGAAAGGCAAAGCCAAGTGTTGATAGGATATAAAAAAACCTGATACTCTCATACATCTCTGGTGACATTGTGAAATAGAAGAGCCACTTTGAAAAAGAGTTAACATATTTTTAAATGTAAATATACACCTAACAGAAGACCAAGCAAATTCCTAGATACTTATACAAGAGAAGTGAAGAGACTCACACACAGACTCACTGAATTTTCATAGCAACTTTATTTTTAATATCAAAAATAGGAAACATTCTAAATGCTCTTCAACTGATGAATGGATAAGTAATCAGATGTAACTGGTTTATTCATACTGTAAAATCCTACTCACCTAGGAAAACACTGCAACAACACACAAATTTCAAAATAATTTTGCTGAATATTAAAAAAATCAGATGTATTTAAAAATTGACCCACATATTCTGCTTATAAGAAGCCCACTTTAAATACACCAATAGCTTAAAAGTAGTTGGGAAAAAATATACTGTATATACTATACTAACACTAATCATGATATACCTGTAGTAGCTATATCAGTATCAGACATCAAATGTTAGAGCAAAGAATATTACCAGGAATAAGTAAGGTCATATAATGATAAACAGATAATACATCAGGACCAATGGAGTTTATACCAGGAAGTCAATGTTAGTGTAACATTTGGGAACTATTCATTGTAATTTACCATGTCTGATATACAATAAAAGCCACATGGTTACTTCAATAAGGGCAAAAAAAGAAAAAAAAAAAAAAGCTTTGGACAAACTCACAAATGTATTCAATAGTAAAAACTATCAGCAAAATAGGAATAGAAAATGTACTCAAACTAATGATGGGATGAATGAAAAAAACTATAGTTAACCTCATATGAAATAACTATCTGAGTTTTCTTATAAAATTGAAATTACAGCAAGTGTTTCCTTGATGTCATAGAGGTATAGTAAAATAACAGAAGAAAATGAAAGACATCCAGATTAGAAAGGGAGAAGTAAAACTGTTATTATTTATAGCGCATTACACAGAATCTCAAAAATTAAAAAATACCTCCCAGAATTAATACATGAGTTTAGCAAGGTTACAAGGTCAATGTACAAAAATCTGTCATACTTCTACATAGTAGTAACAAATATCAGGTGTTTTTTATTAAGAGACACTTTGAAATAAACCCGATAAAAACATTTGAAAGTGCTATGCACTGAAAACAACAAATTACTGTTTAGAGAATTAGAGAACACCTAAATGCATGTAAATGGATACTGTGTTCATGGATCAGAAAAGTCACTATTAAGATATCAATTAGGTAAAGTTGATCAAAATCCAATGAATGTTAATTGAAAAATGCCAGTTGGCTTTTTTTTTTCTTTGAGATTTCCTCCCCAGAGATAGTGGAAAATTCAACCAAGTAAAGAATAAAATTTGGTTCTTACCCTGAATTATCACTGTTGTTTTCAAAATTAAATTTTGAAGTATGGGTCACTATGTTTTTGCATAAGGATTGAAAGAAAAATATTGTGCAGAAATATATAAATATGAGATCAAAGCAAACAGCAGTTTAGAATTTAGTCAAACAAAATGAGTTTTGGGAAAAGCTCCAAAAACAGATGTCAATGCATATTAAATATTCAAATTCTTGGCAGACAATGAGTCAAGGCAAAACTCTAGACATCTAAGCACTGTGATTTGAACCACATTTAATTTTAAGGTATATGTCGGATAGAAATTTCTTATTTAGAGAAATTTATCAAATTAGAGGTGATTGACTCCAGAAATAAAATGATGTAAGCTGCTGCCTTGATAACTAACTTAACTTACCTGACATAACAGGTTTGTCACCAGCTCAAATTCAATTATATTCTTATTTATAATTTGTCATTCACTTATGATGTTTAGAAATAATCACTTTTGTGGAGTAATTCACTGTGGTTGGTATGAGAGAAAATATGAAAGGTCATTTTGAAGAGAGATGTTGTGAACTGTACTTATTGGAGGTCAGTATAGTTGATTCCCATTATTATCTTAATTTTTATTTTGTCAATAACTAAAAATTATATATAGTTATTAATATTTTATAATGTAAAACTCCATAACCCTAATGCTTATCCTTAGGACATAGGACTAGGTGAAGGGTTCTTAGATATGATAACTAATGCAAAACGCCCCAAATAAAAATAATGATAAATTGGACTTCATCAAAATTAAAGCTTTTTGCATTGAAAAATACCTTATTAAGATAAAAAGACAAAATATACACTGGGATAAATTATCTACAAACCACATATCTAACAAAATTCTTATGTATAAAATATATAAAGAAGTCTGAGAACCCAATTTTAAAAAAATATCCAATTATAAATGGACAAAAGACATGAACAGTCATTTCACTGAAGAAAAGAGAAACAGTCTGTGTGTTATTGGAGTCCCAACAGAGAGAGAGGGAGAAAGGGGCAGAAAGCTTATTTAAAGAAACAATGACTGAGCAGTGAAGTCAGTCATATAGAGAAAGACAAATACTGTATGTTATCACTTACAGGTGGAATCTAAAAAATAAATGAATATAAGAAAACAGAAACAGACTCAGATATAGAGAACAGACTAGCATTTACCAGTGGGGTGAGGGATGGAGGAGAGAGGAAAGAGAGGGATAGCAGACAGTTTGTATGTTTTATACATATAAACAACTATGTATAAAAATAAGATACAAGGATATATTGTACAGCACAGGGAATATAGCCATATAGCCAATATCTTATAACAACTTTAAATGTAGTATTATGTCACTGTGTTATACACCTGAAACTAATATAATAATTATAAATAACCTACACTTAATTTAGAAAAAGAAAAGAAAGAATGATTGAGAACTTCTAAAATATGGGGCAAGATTTGGTCATTCAAGTTCACAAGGCTCATAGGTCACCAAAGTCAATTTAAAGATATATTCTCCAAGGCATAACAAAACTGCTTAAAGTCAAACACAAAGAGATAATTTTTAAAGCAGCAAGAGAAAAAAAAATTCTCACCTACAAGGGAACTGCCATAACGCTATAAGCAGATTATTTAGCACAAAACTTACAGGCCAAGAGAGAGTGGAATGATAGCCAAAGTGCTTAAAGAAAAAAATCCTGCCAACCAATAATACTTTACTCAGCAAAGTTGTCTTTCACAAGTGAAGGTGAGGGAAAGACTCTCCCAAACAAAAGCTGAAGGAATTTATCACTACTAGACCCACATTACAAGAAACGCTAAAGGTGGCTATTTAAGTTGAAACTAGAGAACACTATCAACATGAAAATATAAAAACTTCAAAACTCACCATAAAGGTAAGAATATAGTCAAATTCAGAATACTCTAATACAGTAATGATGGTATGTAAATCACTTTTAACTCTGGTATAAAAGTTAAGGGACAAAAGTATAAAAAATAACTGTAGCTACAATAATGTGTTAATGGATATGATATATATAGAAGATGTAAATTGTAACATCAATAACACCAAAGGTGCTGGCAGAAGTTTATCAGCTTAAATTAGACTATTATATGTATAAGACCTTTTATGTAGGCCTCCTATAAAACTTTTAGCAGAACACAAAAGATAAAGACAAAGGAAACAAAGATTACCACTACAAAAATTGTCAACTAACGAAAGTAAGACAGCAAGAGAGGGAGAAAGGAACAACGAAAAGGTCAGAAAAACAATACAATGATAACAATAATTACTTTAAATGTAAATGATTAGTTCTCAAATTGAAAGACATAGAGTGGCTGAATAGATTAAAAAAAAAAATCAAGACCCATCTATGTTCTATCTCTAAGACAGTCACTTTAGATTTAAGGATAAACATAGGCTGAATGTAAAGGGATGGAAAAAATTATTTCATGCATGTGGTAACTGAAAGGGAGCAGGAGTGGCTATACTTAAATCAGACAAAATAAACTTTAAGTCAAAAATTGTCAAAAGAGACCAAGAATGTCACTATCTAATGATAAGAGTCAACTCAGCAAGAAGATATAACAATTATAAATGTATATGTACCCAACATTGAAACACATAAATATGTAAAACATATATTAACAGAAATAAAGGGAGAACTAGTCAACAATACAATAATAGTTGGGGATTGCAATACTCCATTTTCAATATTGAATAGATAATCCAGGCAGAAAATCCATAAGAAAACAGGGGAAGTGAATGAAACTACATATCAAATAAACCTAACAGGCATATATTGGACATTCCATCCAACGGCAACAGAGCACATACTCATTTCCAATACATAAGGAACATTTGCAGGATGGATCATATATTAGGTCACAAAGCAAGTCTTAACAAATTTAAGAAGATTGATATCATTTCAAGTGTCTTTTCTGACCATAATAGAATAAAACTAGAATCAATAATAGGAGGAAAAATAGAAAATTCATAAATATGTGTATATTTAGAAACATACTTCTGACCAACCAGTGGGTCAAAGAAGAAACCAAAAAGGTAATCAAAAAATAACTTGAGACAAATGAAAACGGAAACCGATCATACCAAAACTTAAGGCATGCAGCAAAATCAGTTCCAATTGGGAAGTTTACAGCAATAAAATGCCTATATGAAGGGAAAAAAACTCTCAAACAATGTGACTTCACACATCAAGAACTTAGAAAAAAGAAAAACTAAACCTGAATTTAGAAGAAGGAAGGAAATAGTAAAGATGAGAGAAGAAATAAATGAAATAGAGACTATGGAACAGATCAATGAAACTAAGCTTTTCTTACAATAAAATTAATAAATTTTTATCTAGGCTAACACAGAGAGGACTCAGATAAAATTATAAATGAAAGAGGAGACATTACAACTGATGCCACAGAAACACAAAGATCATAAGAGACTATTATTAACATATAATGCCAACTAATTGGACAACCTAGAAAAAATAGATTAATTCCCAGGAAAATAAAACCTACCAACAGTGACATAAAGACAATATAAACATACAAATAATGAGAAAGGATATTGAATCAGTAGTCAAACCATCCCCCAAAATAAAAGTTCAGGACGTGATGTCTTCACAAACATTTAAACATTTAAAATAAGGCCAACACACAAAATGGTATCCTTGTAAGGAGATGATATGTTAACTAACTTGACTATGTTAATTTTTTCACCATGTATATGTATATCAAATTATCATATGGTGCAACTTAAATATGTATATTTTATTAAAATATATAAATACAACAAATTAAAAAAGAGGCAACATAGATGGCAAATAAATATCTGTAAATAGATGTGCAAAAACATTAAGCTTTGGGGAGATGCAAATTAAAGCCGCAATGAGATATCACTGGAATTTTCATACATTGCTGTTACATGTGTAAAATTATATAGCTACTGTTGAAAATAGTTTGGCAGTTTTATTTAAGACTAAACATACACTTCCTGTATGACCCAGAAATTACATTTCTAAGTGTGTATCCCAGGTAAATTAAGATAAATGAAAATTTATTTGGACACAGACACACACAAAAAGTATATGATTGCTCATGTCATGTTATTTCCACATAAAAACCTGTATGTGATTATTTATAGCAGCTGTATTTTTAATAAAACCTGTACAAAACATAAATGTCCTTCAAGAGATGAAAGGTTAAATAAATTCTAGTATATTGATACAATAGCATACTCAGAACAAAAGGAATTAACTATTGATACATGCAAAATCATGTATCACAAAAATATCATGCCTTGTGAAAAAAGTATCTCAAAGGGTTTCATAGTGTATGATGCCATCTGTATAACATTCAAGAATGACAAACAGAGATGGAGGACAGATTAATACTTGCCAGGGGACAGGGCAGGAGTGGAGGGACAGGGTGTGCTAATATGTAGCATTAGCACAAGAAAGTTTGTGATATTGGAGCCATTTGTATTTTGGTTGTGGTGGTGGTGGTTACATAAATCTGTTCATGGGATAAAACTGCATATAGCGACACACACATACAAATAATATCAAAAAAATGGTGAAAATTGGGTAATATCTGGTTTAGTTAAGTGTTCTATCAGTGTAAATTTTCTGTTTTTGACATTATTTTACAGTTATATAAGATTGTACCATTGAGGAAATCTGAGAAGTACATTGTGTACTATTTTTGCAAATTCTTGGTCTACAATTATTTAAAAATAAAAAGTTAAAAGGAAACTCATTCTAGCATTAATTTATGTTTTAAAAAATATCTTTATAAAATAAAATTTTACAACCTTAATGTACCTGGTTTAATTTTTATATCCCTTCCAGACAATGCACATATGTTTAAGGTTGTTATAACTGATTATAAAATACTTCAATGTTTCTTTATCTTCTAAATGCATTATATTTTAAACATCTCTTCAAAGAGTAATTTTTTTATCTTTAATTTTATTTATTTATTATTTTTTGGGGGGTACACCAAGTTCAATCATCTGTTTTTATACACATATCCCCGTATTCCCTCCCTCCCTCGACTCCCCCCCCACCCTCCCTCAAGTCCCACCCACCCTCCCCATCCCAGTCCTCCAAGGCATCCTCCATCCTTGAGTTGAACTCAAAGAGTAATTTAATATTTATGACTTTGATTTTAATGGAAACCTAATATGTGATTACATTTATATGACAAAAATCAATTTGGTAAACCATTGCACCTTTTGTTATTTGCAATTGATTGATTCTTTGAAAAGTCACCTTAGCTATATTTGAATAAATTTTTTTAATTAAAATTAATAGACTTTGTTTTTTAGAGCAGTATTAGGTTTACAGAAAAATTAAGCAGAAAGTACAACAGAGTTCCCAGTACACCCTCTCTCCTCCCACAGTTTCCTCTATTATTAACATCTTGCATTAGTTTGGTACACTTGTGACAAATAATAAACCGAAGTTGATATATTATTATAAAATGACATTCCCAGTTTTACTGGGGTTCACTGTTGATGTTGTACAGTTGTATGTGCTTTGAAAAATGTATAATATCATGTATTGCCATTACATTATCATATAGAATAGTTTACTAGCCTAAATACTCATGCTCAACCTACTCATCCCTCCCTCCTTTCCCTTGCACCCTAGTAAACATTGATATTTTTGCTCTCTTTACAGTTTTACCTTTTCCAAAATGTAATATAGTTGGGATATTGTAGTATATGCTCTTCTCAGACTTGCTTCCTTCACTTTGCAACGTGTGTTTGTTTCCTCTTTTTATGGCTTGCTAGCTCATTTCTTTATATATTGAATAATATTTGATTGTATGGATATACCATAGTTTATCCATTCACCTATTAAAGGACACATTGCTTGCCTCCAAGTTTTGGCAAATATGAATAAAGCTGCTATAAACATTAGTGTGGAGGTTTCTGAGTGGAAATAAATTTTCAACTTATTTGGGTAAATATCACTGCATGCAATTGCTGGATCAAGTGATAAAACTATCTAACTTTGTGAGAAATTGCCAGATTGTCTTCCAAACTGGTCATAGCATTTTGCATTACCAATGGCAATGAATGAGAGTCCCCACTGTTCCACATCCTGCCCACTTTTGTTATTGTCAGCGTTTTGCATTTTAGCACATTATAATAGGTGTGCTATGATATCTCATTGTTTTAATATGGCCTATGATATTGAGCTTCTTGTCATATGCTTATTTGCCATCTACATAATCTTCTTTAGTGCTGTGTCCAGATCTTGTGCTTATTTTTAATTGGATTGTTTGATATCTTACTGTTGAATTTTAAGTCCTTTGTATAGTTTATATATGAGTCCTTTATCAGGTATATATTTTGAAAATAGTTTATCCCAGTCTGTGTCTTTTCATTCTTTCAACAATGCCTTCTGCAGAGCATTTCTTGGGGAAGTTATTTTCAGGAATAATATTACTAGATGAGAACTTTGGAACACTAAATAGGACTAGTTAAATTGATAAGAATTCCTCCCATAGATTTTAGATTCCAATGGTATTATCTGAGGACAGCAAGGGATATGTGATTGTCTCCACTTTTAAAAGAGTGAAACTGAGAAAATATAAGTAAATTATACTAGGATGAAGATATTCAGTGGCAAAGCCAGGTTTACAAAAATCAAAAAGCAAAAAACTTTATGTCTTGAGGTTTTTCACATTAAAATCAGAGAAAATAAGTAGATCTTTTAGTGTTTGTCATTTTATTTTGCTTAAAAGTGGTTACTGATTACTTTCTAATGTTTATAGTACTTCTAAATTTGATTACACTTACTTGGAGGGAGGATTTGAAGAGGAGAGAAGAGAAATTTTTTCACCATCCTTGAGGAATTATTTTTATTCATTTTCCCAAACTAGGTGGATAATTTGGTTAAAATTTCAAGACTAACATTTTCTTAAATTTCCACAATAAACCTGTGGTTCTGTGGCATAGGTTAATGACTAAAAATCCATATTTTAATTGAAGTGGGTGGTGTTCTGCAGGCTTGAATGGCCCCAGCTTCTGTCTCAGATATTTAAGGGAATGCATGCTGGGTCTGTTTCAGGTGTGGATCAATATGTTATTCCACTGTGTCTGATAATAAGCACTCATGATTTTCTTTATGTAAATCTCTTTCCTTCTTTCCCTAATGAGAATCGCTTTGTTAATAGTTTAGTTCTGATATGCCATCTATTACAGTGCCAGTTATTCAAAGGGGAGATTTTAAAAAATAGTATTTTCTCTTCACTCTCTTCCAGATCACTTCATAATTGGTTTATTATTTTGCAGGTGTTGTAAGGGAAATTTGAGCCAACAGAACATCAAAGAAGGTAATAAAAGTGGACTTTTTCATTGCATATTCATTATGTAAAAAATATGTTTTATATTAACTGTAGATTATCAATCAAGCATATTGTGATTTTATAAATTGCATGCCAATTATTTGGGATATAAAGTGATGTTTTTGCTTCAGGGGAGATGGGGGTCTTTGGAAATTAATTTAGTAATAGCCATAAATCAAATGTTCTTTAAACTTCATTTTCAAAAATGTCATGTAATTACATTTTCTTGCCTGTTTATATGATTTCATGGTTTTTAAAGTGTTTGACTATCATACTGGGAAGAAAGCCAGCCAGGTACTATTTATTTATTTATTTATTTATTTATTTATTTATTTATTTATTTATTTATTGGCTGCGTTGGGTCTTCCTTGCTGAGCACGGGCTTTCTCTAGTTGTGGCAAGCAGGGGTTACTCTTTGTTGCGGTGCATGGGCTTCTCAGTGCAGTGGCTTCTCTTGTTGTGGAGCACAGGCTCTACTCGTGCAGGCTTCAGTAGTTGCAGCAGGTGGGCTCAGTAGTTGTGGCACTCAGGCTCTAGAGTGCAGGCTCAGTAGTTGTGGCACATGGGCTGGCTTAGCTGCTCAGTGACATGTGGGATCTTCCTGGACCAGGGCTCCAACCTGTGTCCCCTGCATTGGTAGGCAGACTCTTAACCACTGCACCACCATGGAAGTCCCAGTCAGGTACTATTATTCTGAGATCCATGCTGAGGAAACTGAAGTTCAAAGACGTAAAATGATTTATTACAGTGTCATTCAGTCTTCTGACTCCTAATCCTCTGTGCATTATTCCACACTACCAGAGAATATCTTGGATACAGAATCTCTGATGTAGATGAAAGTGGAAGATGTTTCACTTCTTTAGAGGACCATTTCCAATACCCAAGTCTGTAGGAATAAAAAAGATTGATCTTGTATGGATTCTTTTTTTTTTTTTTTCCTTTCTTTTTCATTTGGCTCCAAAATACTTTGTTTATATGAAAGGAATCATTGGAAGTTTTTACTGGAAAATTCTTAGTTTTAGAGTTTGGAATAGGTCACAGACGTCATGAAATTCAATGACCCATCCCAGCTAAAAATCTTTCCTACATCCTTCTTGAAGGGTAAATTTTTCGCCTTTGACAGAAACTTTCTAAAGACAGGGTGACATATTTCCATTTTTTGAAATTTCTGAGTTTGACATTTTCTACTTAGTGCGAGTCAATATTTATTTCCTTCCAATTCTAAAGGTCTCAGATTTGCCATGAGATGTGTATGAATAGATATGTTCATTCTATGACAGGATAATTTATTTAATTGATTTAATATTCCACTTTGACTCAAAAAATCTTCTTATAAATCTTCATATGATACCATTATTTTATTTCTGCTAGCTCATCTTTTCCCTAAAAGTACCTTGACCCTAGAATAAACTGCCATATGGAAAGATGTCCAGATTTCTCATCAAGCTGGTCATTTTCAGTTTTTACTAAACTTGAGATTGTTCGAGATATGTCAAGCCATAACTCTTCTCAAAGTTCAGCTAATAGCCTAGAAGTAGGTTTGATACTTAGTGGTGGGAAGGGATGGAACTTATTTAAGGTGGCCATTTGGGGAATGGCTGCCCAGGGATTCATATTTCATCATGCTCTTAGTTCTGCTGTTTTGTACAGTAGAAGGAGATGGAAAAACTGGTACAGAGATGTGGAATAAATGTAGGGAGAGTGATTTGGAATTGTGCTTTTCCTCAAACAAAATGATTAAATAGAAGGTTTCAGTCAGAAATAGAATTTATTGTACTGGCATGGGACATATCTCATGGTTAGTTAATAACATAATTGTCTTGTATCTAGGAAAATTATATAGCTCATTAAACTGTTATGGGGAAACAGACACAATAATAGCACTGCAAAATAATTGTATTCTTAGGGCTACAAGAGCCCAGTGGGAGTCCAACCAAGTATATCTGAGGAATCCGCTCCTGTTGACTTGTATGTGTCCCCACTCTGCCTCTCTAAGGAATCTCCTGCCCCTGATATTGATATTATAAAGATAAAAGCCATAATAAATATGACCAATCATAATTAAGAGTGCTAAGACCTGGAGTCAAGCTAGCTTCGCTTTTGGGTAAAGTCTGGGGTAGTGAGTGCATATTTAATTAGTAGATAAAAAAGGGATCACAAGAAAGAAATTTGGAATGTACTGAGCACATAGGCTAGAGAACTTCCAGGGTGTTGAAGAACTATTTAAATATCTGCTAACTTTAGTACCTAAATTACATGCTTTAGAAATCTCTCATCTCCGTATTTTAGTGTGATGTCATTGCATGGAAGGAAATCTTTGAGGGAGCAGCCATTTTAGTGTGAGGATCTGTCACTAGAAATGATGACAAGATGAGTAAATTTGGGTGACTGTGTGTGGGAAAACTATCTCTTGAATCTGGATACTGATATGAAGCACCTGACCATGCTGTGATTTAGTTCAGAATAGATTTAGGAAACCAATAATTATATCCATTTGAAAAAACAGGATTTGGAATATATTCTTGCTGACTTTTCTGACCATAAGCAGAATCAATAATTTATTGTAAAAATATGGAAAATAAAGAAGGAAAAAAATGAAGAAAATATATGTGATATACATATATATGTAACTGAAGAAAAATACTCAATAATCTTTTTTTTTCTGTAGACCCGTACTTTTTTTTTTAATGCATATGTGCTTTATCTGGAGCTAAATTTTATAAAATTGACATTCCACAGTTTCCCCTCTTTTGTAAAATCGTTTCTCATTTAACACTTCATGCATATTTTATGTTATTAAATATAATTTCAGATCTTGATTTTTTAATTGAAGTATAATTGATATATAGCATTGTATTGGTTTCAGGTATACAATATAATGATTAAATATTTGTATACACTGAAAAATGATCATTACAATAAGTGTAGTTAACATCCATCAACTTGCATAGTTACAAATTTGTTTTTCTTATGATGAGAACTTTTAAGACCTACTCTTTTAGCAACTTCCAAATATGCAATAAAATATTAACTATAGTCACCATGCTGTGTATTACAACCCTTTGATATTTATTTTATAACTGGAAGTTTGTGTATTTTGGCTCCCTTCACCCATTGCACCCCCTACCCTCCTGTATCCAAAAACCACCAATCTGTTCTCTGTATGTATAAGCGTTTTTAAAAAATTTATTTTGTTTTTGTTTTGTTTAGCTTCCACATATGAGTGAAATCATATGGTATTTGTCTTTCTCTGACTTATTTCATTTAGCATAATACCATGGAGGTCAATCCATGCTATTGAAAATGGCAAGATTTTCTTATTTTTATGGCCGAATAATATTCCATTTTGTGTGTGTGTGTGTGTTTATCTTTTCTTTATCCATTCATCCATTAATGGGTGCTTAGGTTGTTTGTATATCATGGCTATTGTAAATAATGATGCAGTGAACATGAGGTTCATATATGTTTTCAAGTTAGTGTTTTCATTTCCTTCAGATAAATACTCTGAAGTGGAATTGCTGGATCATATAGTAGTTCTATTTTTCAATTTTTGAGGATCCTCCATACTGTTCTCCATAATGGCTGCACCAATTTATTGTACATTCACACCAACAGTGCATAAGGATTCCCTTTTCTCCACATCCTCACCAATACTTATTTCTTGCCTTTTTTTGGTAATAACCACTCTGATAGGTGTGAGGTGATATCTCATTGTGGATTTGATATGCATTTCTCTGATTAGTTGAGCATCTTTTTGTGTCTATTGTCCATCCATCTGTCATCTTTGGAAAACTGTCTATTCAGATCTTCTGCCTGTTTTTAATTGATTGGTTTCTTGCTATTGAGTTGTATGAGTTCTTTATATATTTTAGATATTGACCCCTAATCTGATACATAATTTGCAAATATTTTCTCCTATTCAGTAGGTTGCCCTTTCATGTTGTTGATGCTTTACTTGGCTTGTGCTGAAGCTTTTTAATTTAATGTTATCCCATTTATTTATTTTTGCTTTAGTTGCTTCTGCTTTTGGTGTCAGATTCAAGAAATCATCTTTGCAGTTGAAAATCTGAGTATAACTTTACAGTTAGCCCTCTGTATCCATGAGTCTGCATCCATAAATTCAAACAACCATAAATCATGTAGTACTATAGTACATATTTATTGAAAAATGTCTGTGTATAAGTGGACATCACAGTTCAAACCCATGTTGTTCAAGGATCAGCTGTATATCGCAAAGTTGTAGTAATCAAAACAGAATGGTATTGGCATAAAAACAAGCATTTAGATCAATGGAATAAAACAGAGAGTCCAGAAATAAACCCATGCATGTATAGTCAATTTTCAAAAAATTAACTAAGAATGTAAATGGGGAAAGATGTTCTTTTCAATAAATGGTGCTGGGAAAACTGGCCCCATATGTTATCAAAAAAGTCAACACAATGTATTAAAGACTTAAATGAAGGACCTGAAATTGAAAACTCCTAGAAGGAAATGGGGAAAAGTGGTGGAAAACCTCCTTGACTTTGGTCTTCCCAATTATTTTTTAGATTTGACACACAAATTAAAGACAACAATTAAAAAAAAATAAAAGTAGAATTATATCGAAGTAAATTTCCACATAGCAAAAGAAAGCATCAACAAAATGAAAATAGGTTTGTGGCATTGGAGGAAATATTTGCAAACAACACATCCAATGCTGATATTCAGAATATACAGGGAGTCATATGGCTCGATAGCTAAAAAGAAAATGATGCAATTTAAACATGGGCAAAAGACTTACATAAACAATTCTCAAAAGTAGAAATACACATGGACAACAGGTGCAAGAAAAGGTGCTCAGCATTACTAATCATCAGAGAAATGCACATCAAAACTATAATGAGATATCTCACACTCACTAGGATGGCTATTATTGAAATGACAAGAGATAACAATGCTGGTGAGGATGTGAAGAAAATGAAACCCTAGTACACTGTCAGTGGGAATGTAAATTGGTACAGACATTATGGAGAACAGGATGGAGATTCTTCAAGAAATTGAAAATTTCTTACCATAATCCAGCAATACCACATCTGGGTAAATGGATAATGTTTAGATGATCAAGAATTTTCAGCATGTGAGAATTCTTGGCTGAAATTTTTCACATAGACTCAAACTGAATCACTAATCCCAGATTTTAGCTTAAGCCCAATAGGTATTGTATTCCTCAAAAGGAAAGTTTCCTTGATGTCTTTTTCCATCTAACGCTTTTGATATGCTCCAAGGGGATCTTACCCTTGAGAATAGATTTTTTTTTACATTTGTCTTTAATATTTTTGTATTGTTTGAATTATTTATAATCTGGATACATAGTAAAGTGATATAAAACAATATAGAAATTTAGATGTGGTGTGCTTCTCTACCTTTCAAAGTGTTTGGTTAAGTGCTCCATCTGGCCTTTTTCTGACCAGGACATCTTTTCCCTCATCTACTAGTTTTGTAATCTTTAATTTGTAATTTTGCATAGGTAAGTAGAGCCACAAAGTTTTCTTTTCCTTCCTTCTTTCTTCCTTCATTTAAAAAAAATTCTTGCAGTTATTAAACATAGTGTGTGTGACATTTTCTAAAGTTGCAGCAAATCCACTATGTAGAGAATAATGGGGCTCAAAATTTGCCTCTTTTATAAATAAGTTTTATACCGACATCCTTGACTGAAAATATTTGCTGACTTAATGGCATTTATTATATTTTTGATATATCAATGGTATGAGAGTAAGCATGCTTCTTAGGGAAGAAGAATTGCCTAGCAAGTAAAATGAGATGAAAATATTAGTATTAATTGTAAAAATATTTTCTGTGTATTTTTGTTGAAGAAAGTGTCATACTTAGAGAAACACTTTATTTTCCAATGAAAGGATAAGAAAAATTTGTTTTAATGGGCTCATAAGAATCGTTGTGTATGGAGATAGTCCAGCTATTATTTAATGGATGGAAGAAATGGGGGGAGGGGTGAAACTGCTTTCCCTTCTTGTTTTATTCTCCACTAACTTGAGGAATTACTTTAACATTGTTAACATAGCTCCTCCTCCCACCCCCATACCAAGTGTTAGATGAGACTAGCAATAACTGACCATTATCAAGCATCATCCACATGCATTCTCTCTTTTCCCCAGTTTTACTGAGATATAATTGACATATAACATTTTGTAAGTTTAAGATATACACAATTATTTGATATGTGTGTATACTATGAAATGATTACTGTAATAAAGTTACTTAACACATCCATCACCTCACATAGTTAGAACTTTTTTTTTTGGTGAGAACTTTTAAGATCTATTTACTTTCTTAGCAACTTTCAAATATGCAATAAATATACAATACAGTATTGCTAACTATGGTCACCATGTTGTACATTACATCCCCAGAACTTACTAGTGCTTTTCTTCAATGGATGAAAATTTCATGAACAGTTAAAGGCACAGAAAATAATTGTGCAATTCAATGAGTTCTGATAAATGTATGTGCTTACAACCTTCACTAACTCAAGATATATAACACTTCCATCATGCTAGAAAGTTCCCTCAAACCCCTTTTCAGTTATTCCCCACACTGCAAGCCAACTCTGTTCTGATTTCTACACCTCATATTAGCTTTTCCTTATTCATACAAATGGAATCATATATGGCATTTCATCTTTCACCAAAAGTAATGTTTTTCTGAGGTTTAATTTTATTGTAGAATTTGTCACTTGTTTGTTCTTTTTTAGCTGCTATGTAATATTTCATGATGCAAATATACCACAATTGATTTAGCAATTCTCTTGTTGATATATATTTCTTTACAGGTTTGGGCTACTATAAATAAGGCCACCACAGAATGATTTCACAATTCTTTTCATGAACGAACGTTATCACTTCTCTTAGGCAAACATTTAGGAGTTCAAATGAAAGGTCTTAGGATAGAAGTATATTTTACCTCATAAAGAAACTGCCCAACATAAAAAGTCTAGTTATCCACATCCTCAATAATATTTGGTATTTTCCATCTTTTAAATTTTAACCACTCTACTGGGTATGAAATTGTATCACACTGTGACTGTAAGTAGCGTTTCCTAGATGAATAATGATCTAGAGCTTGCTATGTAACAGTCTGTACTTCATTTTCTTTATCTGTACATTGTGTTTAAAATGTCATGTCTTATACTGTTGTGAGGATTAGATGAGATAATGTGTATACCAACAGTGTCTGATACCTAATAAGAGCTTAGTAAATTATAGATTGAAGAACACCTCTTCAGACTGCGATGCAGATCTGTCACTCCTCTTCTTTTATTTCCCATCATTTATGATTTTTTTTTCTATGCTCAGCCTGCCCAGAAGAGAGTTGATTATCTCTGTGTCATCTGTAGCTTCAAAGCATAAGTGATATCCTTTGAAAATAGTATGATTTTACAGTGTGCCAGGGCTGCTTCTCTGCTTTTTTACTCATTAGATATTCACTTTGGAAACACAGAAGAATTGAGACAGCTTACTTGGGAAGCATTGTCAACTTTTTTGTTATGCTCTTTTCTTTTTTTAACCAAACAACGTTATTCAGATATTTCTGAATATAAGCTGTACCATATTTCTATGTCTCCACTGCATTTCAGTCTGTCCTGTTATTTTGCCTCCTGAAATGTGCTATAGACTGCATATCTTACTACCTTTGCATTTCATGCAATTGTATATACCACATGATCACTGCTTTGACTATTGTAACACCATAGTTATTCAAAGTTTTGTTTCAGATTTGAGGGCATTAGCTGTTACGAATTCAGAAATCATTAGCTTTCTGTGCTTGAGTCTAAATGAAAATTCCAGTGAATCTTTCACTAGAATAAGGCTTTCTCTTCAGACATTGCTAGAGCTAAAAACTGACAGCTAATGAGAGGGAAGTGATTAAAAGAGAGAGGAGGTAGAATGATGAGCAAGGCCAGAGGGGTGACTTTTGTTAAAGGGGCCAAGGAGGTGACAAAGGACGTACTGGAGAATGGTAGAGATAGCACTCTGATCATCTAGAGGGGGTGCAGGAAAAGGGCAGAGAATAATTGTTTAGTGACAGTATGTAGAAGAGAGTGGAAAATTTTATAGTCACATACTGGAAGCTTCCTCTAGTGATACAAAACTCTTTGGGGAGAATTCAGGCCAGAGTAAGTCCATCTTGCACAAGAGGACAATAAAAGAGAGAGACAGTAATAGTATTCTATGGAGCACAGTACAGAACCTCACTGTTTATAACTACCTGCTTATGATATGGATAGCAGCATCTCATCAATTTAGGTGAGAAATTTGAAGAAAAGAGAGGAGGGGAAGGGTACTGTGAGGGTTAGACATATTTAAAATATCTAGATAGATGTAGATGTAGATAGATATTTAGTCTCCAGATGTCATAAAATACTATAATAATTTCAGGAAGAGGAAGCCATTCAAACTGATTTACGAGTGAAGGATCCAATGTTTAGTTCTTATTCAATTATCCTTCTCTTAATACAAGTGAGAAATAAAAGGAATCCTCAGAGATTATCTATTTCAGCTTTTAGTTTAGACTTATAACTATCTGAGGCATTCAAAAAAGTTGATTTTCTCTACATGTGAACATCTCTAGTGATGAAAATATCACTTAAAAGTGTAAGTGTGGCTACTGATCCCATTAGGATGTGTAGAGTCACAAGAAACTTAACAGTGATAACTTGTCAGCTAAGCTTCAAAAACATAGATTTAAAAAAACCCACCAGAGAGACAAGGATATAAATAAAACTAAATGAAAGTAACTCCATAAAAGAATGAAACTTTTCTAGGGAGAAGAAATGGACGGTTATTTTCATCCCTGGGGACATGGCAGGAGGCAGCAAGATCCCCAAATAAAAGATGCTAAGGAGAATCCATCCAATATTTAATGTTTATATAAACATTAAATATATATTGTATGTGTAATATACTTACTTTTAAATTTTAAAAAACAAAACTTTAATTTTAGGATAATTTTAGATTTACTGAAAATGTAAAAAGTTAATACAGAATTCCTGTATGCCCCTTAATGTGTCTGATTGTTAGCTTTTTATGGTATATTTATCATAATGGAGGAAACAACTTTATTCAAATTTACTAGTTGTTTCCTATTATTCTTTTTCTGTTCCAGGATCTCACCCAGAATAATATATTTTGTTTTCTGTCATCTTAAATTCCTCTTGATTGTGACAGTTTCTCAGATTTTCTTTGTTTTGATGACCTTGTCAGTTTTCAGGAGTAGTTGTTAAATGTTTTATGGAATGCCCTGTAATTGGGATTTGACTACTTTTCTCATGATTTAATCTGGGTCACGGGTTTTTGGGAGCAAGACTGTAGAGGTGAAATACCATTCTTATCATATATCAAGAGTACATATTATCAATATGACTTAGCTCTGATGATGCTGACCTTGATCTCATGGCTGAGGCAAGTGTTTGCCAGGTGTCTCAACTATAAAGCTACGCCTGCTTTTTCCATATTCTACCCTTTGAAAGCAAACTGCCATGTGTAGCCCTTATCAACCCTTGTGTGGGTTTGGGAGTTAAGCACTACCTATTGGAGAGAAAAGTATCTATATAAATTACTGGGAAATTTGCCTCTTTTCTCCCATCTATTTATGATTTAATAATTTATATCAATATGGATTCATGGATATTTATTTTACACTTTGGATTCTGGTCCATCACTACATTATATATGTTTGTGTTCATAGTTTCAGCTGTGCCCATAGATGCTCTTTCAGGTAGTCCTTTGACATGCTGCTACCCTTTTGTTTCCTGATCATGTCTTTACTTTCTGGCATTACAATGCTTTTAACATTTTATTGTGAAATATTTTTAGATGTCTAGAAAAACTGCACAGATAGTATAGAGTTCCCTTACACCCTTCACCCAGCTTCCTCTATTGTTAACATTTTACATAGCATGTTACATTTATCAAAACTGGACACTGACGTTGGTGTAACAAGCTATAAGCTCTGTTGAGGTTTCCCCAGGTTTTATTGTGGTGTTTTTCTTCATTTCCAGAATCCAAACTAGGATACTCCATTGCATTTAGTTCTTGTGTCACCTTACTCTGCTCCATTCTGTGGCGCTTTTTATGTCTTTTCTTGTCTTTCATGGTCTTGACACTGTTGAAGACTCGTGGTCAGGTATTTTGCAGAGTGTCCCTCAGGTTTGGTTCACCTGATAATTGCTCATGATTAGACTCAGGTTAGAGATGTGGGGGAAGAATACTGCAGAAGTGAAGCGCCGTACTTATCACATCACATCAGGGAATACATAATGTCAGCATGACTTTTTTATTATTAATTTATTAATTAATTTATTTTTGACCATGTTGGGTCTTTGTTGCTCTGAGCGGGCTTTCTCTAGTTGTGGCAAGTGGGGGCTACTCATTGTTATGGTGCACGGGTTTCTCATTGCGGTGGCTTCTCTAGTTGTGGAGCATGGGCTCTAGGCGCACGGACTTCAGTAGTTGCAACACGTGGGCTCAGTAGTTGTGGCTCCCGGGCTCTAGAGCACAGGCTCAGGAGTTGTGGTGCACGGGCTTAGTTGCTCCATGGTATGTGGGATCTTCCCGGACCAGGGATTGAACCTGTGTCCCCTGCATTGCCAGGCAGGTTATTAACCACTATGCCACCAGGGAAGTCCTAGCATGACTTAATACTGGTGTTGTTAGCCTTTGTCATTTGGCAAAGGGTGTATCTGCCAGGTATCTCACTGTAAAGTTACTATTTTTCTCCTCACACACTCTGTTTCTTAGAAGCAAGTTACTGAGCCCTGCCCACACTCCAGGAGAAGGAAACTAAGCTTGATATCCTGAAAGTAGAGCTATCACCAACCAACACAGAAATTAACAGTTTTGGGGAAGACTTCTCTTCTTCCTTTCTCTTGCCTTCTCAAAAATAAGACCTACTGTGACCTCTTGCACAAAGCTTCTGGTGACTAGTTGAGAGTATCTGCAGGAAATTTCACAAGTGGAGAATATAATGGCAACGTTTGCCTCTGAACAATGAATTGAAAATGAATGCTGTCGGGTGGTGCCCTTGGCATTTGTCAGATCAGTGGAATCTTTTACCTGCACACAAAATCTCTCTCCTTTATAAATAAGATCTATTCTTAATCCTCATCCTAGAGAAGTATATCCATAAGGGAAATAATAACATAGAATGAATCCACATACTTTGTAATCTTTCTCTTTGTTTAATTGAACCAGACAAGTTTACTCTAAAATTGTGCTATAATTAACTTTTCATTACAGTATCTCTCTCCCTCCATTGTCCCTTCTCCTTTGCAATTCCTGTTCAGACCTCTCTTTGCATTGGCATTTGCTGGCTCTACTTACGAGTGTGTGTAGATAAGCAACTTTATACGGCAATTATTTTAAGAAGGTGTTTTGAAACAAATGGTTTTCTAATATTTCATCTAAGTGTGGATCTTCTAAGTCTCCACTATAATTTCTGCCCATTGATGAATATCATCATAGAAAAATCTAAGGGTTATAAAAGGCCATGATAATGAACAGTCTTTGAGAAAAAGAACAAAACTCTTTTGATGTTAAACCTTGGCATCAGGTTTAATATTAGCATGCAGTGCTGTGCTGTATAGAGGCGACACTTTTTTTTTTTTAATCCCATATTAGGGGGTAGAATGTTCAAAACACAGGTCTCATAGTACAACAAAATTTCATTGCTTGTAAATTAGAGTTAATAGATTACTGATGTGTTTAATGATTATTTGCAAATTACTTTTTTCGTAAGCTCTGCTACTATGTATATGCTTGGTTTGGAAGCCAATCCAATAAAAGCCTCAAATTTAACATTACCTGCTTTTTTGTGCAGCATGGGCCCTGGATGGACTAAACTCTGCTTATCTCTGCAGTCTCTAGAGGGTATTGGTATCTCTTCCTTTATGAACACTCTCTTTTCAGAGGCTTCTTTTTCTTTGTCCCTCCTGAGACTCTAAATCCTTTCTAGTGTGAAATGGCTTGGGTTTGCAAGCAAGATTTAAAGGTGGTATTGGATTGTGCCATCACCTGTTAATGCCTGTTATGCTTGACTAAGCTTCCAATTATGTGACTCTATTCAATTATTGTGATGAGAGACCTAAAATGACATAGTGAACCTCACCTGCTTCAAGAAAGAAGTTCTAATCTTTGAATATGTAACAAAAGAAATCTTTTGATAACATTTAGGCACTGAAGTCTCTGAATTTTGAAGAAGATGGTGGACTTTTGGAAAAACTCTGTCTCCGAACCTCAATCATAGGCACTGAATCATTAAGAAGTTAACTTTCATGTGTGAAAGTGAGGTTTTTTTTTTTTTTTTTTTTTTTTTAATCTTTCAAGCTTTAGTGAAATTGAGGCCGTGAATTGGATTCTGGTTCATAAAATAAAAGTTCAAATAGTCTTTCAATAAATGCAATAGAGTGGCATAATGAAATGGTTTAACGACTTTATGATTTTCCTTTTTCCCTTTACATTGCTTCTCTTAACTCAAGACTGGCTGCCCTATTTCACAGACAACACATTTTTAAGAAGAAATATGGAGTAGAAGGGTAGACTCTGGAGCTAGGTGACATGGGTTCAGATTTGTTTCTGCTATTACATAGCTGTGTGACTTTAGATCAGCTCTTAAGCTCCTTATACATAAGTTTCTTTATCTGTAAGGTAGGAATAATGAGGGTTGTTGTGAGAGTTAAATGAGTTAATACCAGTAAGTCTTAGGACACAGCAAAATGCTTTTAACATGTGAATAATATTATACCTATTTGCCAGTGTTATTTTCCTACCACAACCATATATAGTGGACATCTGATGCTTTATCTTCACAACATCCCTTTGTCTATTGCTAATGAGTATTTAAAATTTCCTTCTTAGGAACAGCTCTCTTCTAATTTATGTGTTTTGTGTACACTGTCAGTTGATGTACACTGCCCTCCCCTAACCATGGGACTTGTCATACTTTAAATAAAGTCACATTTAATAGTCACATCTGAAATAAAGTGATACATCAGGTCCCCATATTTTGAGTGTAATTAACTACCATCACTTACTTGATATAATCATTAAATTAAAAACTGTGTGCTGTGGTATCTATGTTGAAATTCAAACCATTTAAAATGTGGCAAATGAACTTTATGCAAGTTGATAACAGTTCTAGTACTAACAATTGTAGTGGTTTCTTATGTCATCATTGACCCTTAACATCTGCAACCTGTGACATTAGATTTTTTGAAGGGCTTTATGTGAACTGTGATATTGTAATTTTGCTAAGCATTTTGAAAATAACAAAATTACATGGTCATGTACTAATTCTATGCAGAAATATGAGCCAGGGAAAGTTGACAGTATTTATTAGATTTTAACTGAATGGAAGTTTGTTTTATCAGGTGTATAGTAAGGAAATAAAACCGTAATTTAATGTATAGTCAGTTTAAATGCTTATGTATTTTTAAAATTGCTAAGAAAAATAAACAACTTTGTACATTTGGGGAAAAAAAAGCTAAGGTTTCCTGGCTTTCTCCTAGGAATTTGAATCTTTGGCAGGTTGAAACAGAAATAGCCAGAGTTGATGTAGGTCAAGGGTAGTAACCTAAAGTGTCTATCTCATTGTCTCTGTTACCTGTATCCCCACAGTTTCCCTGTCTCTGTCCTGTTGATTCTTCAGACCACTCCACCTCTCCCTGCACACACATTAATCCTGTAGAATGTGTTTAGGAACATCTGCTATTACTTGTGCATGCTTCCTGGAAGCCTCAAATCCTACTTAATTATCTAAATAGGCCTTCCAACAATATACAGTATCTCCTTGAAGTGCATATTTTCTTTTATCTGGTTATTTTCAAAAGGCACTTTAGTACCCCAAGGATGTATTAGAGTTTTTTATACTGGGTACAATAGGAATCTGCCTGAAATGTTTGCAGGATATGAACCTAAACCCTAACATATTTTCATTTATTCTAGTCTCATTTTCCCCTCCCCTTTGATATAAATTATTTCACCTCTCAATCTTCCAAACTTAATGTTTTTTCTTTGAGTTCAACAAGCACAGGAGTACAGATATTTTCTCCAATAACTGTAAGCAGAACAGAAAGAAGGCAGTTATGAGTAAAGATCTTTACTATATTTTATTAGCTATGACAGTATCACTGAAGAGAGGAAACAGTCTTTGATACACTGAAATATATGTGTATGATTTATTTAATGTTTAGAATATTATGCACTCAACTACTGTTTATCAAATACTTCATGTATGATAATCACTGTGTTAGGATTGGTTCCCTGATATAAATGACATAATTCTTGCCACTAAGGGACTTTTTATTTGTCTGTTTTTTGACTTGAAGAAAAATTATTTCTCCCAGTCATATCTGTAATACATTTATTATTACCCTTTCACAAATTCTTAAATGTTACTTTAAGATTTAATTCCAAAAGATATACAATGGAGGAAAGACAGCCTTTTCAATAAGTGGTGCTGGGAAGACCGGACAGCTACATGTAAAAGAATGAAATTAGAACACTCCCTAACACCATACACAAAAATACACTCAAAATGGATTAAAGACCTATATGTAAGGCCAGACACTATAAAACTCTTAGAGGAAAACATAGGAAGAACACTCTTGGACATAAATCACAAGCAAGATCTTTTTTGATCCACCTCCCTAGAGTAATGGAAATAAAAACAAAAATAAACAAGTGGGACCTAATGAAACTTTAAAAGCTTCTGCATAGCAAAAGAAACTATAAAAAAGATGAAAAGACAACCCTCAGAATGGGAGAAAATATTTGCAAATGAATCAACAGACAAAGGATTAATCTCCAAAATATATAAACAGTTCATCCAGCTCAAAATCAAAAAAACAACCCAATCAGAAAATGGGCAGAAGACCTAAATAGGCATTTCTCCAAAAAAGACATACAGATGGTCAAGAGGCACATGAAAAGCTGCTCAACATCACTAATTATTAGAGAAATGCAAATCAAAACTGCATTGAGGTATCTCCTCACACCTGTTAGAATGGGCATCATCAGAAAATCTACAGACAGTAAATGCTGGAGAGAGTGTGGAGAAAAGGGTACCCTCTTGCACTGTTGGTGCGAATGTAAATTGATGCAGCCACTATGGAGAACAGTATGGAGGTTCCTTCCAAAACTAAAAGTAGAGTTACCATATGACTCAGCAATCCTATTGCTGGGCATATACCCAGAGAACATCATAATTCAAAAAGATGCATGCACTCCAGTGTTTACTGCAGCACTATTTACAATATCCAGGATATGGAAGCAACCTAAATGTCCATCAACAGATGAATGGATAAAAAAAGATGTGGTACATATATACAATGGAATATTACTCAGCCATAAAAAGGAACGAAATTGGGACATTTGTAGAGACATGGATGGACCTAGAGACTGTCACACAGAGTGAAGTAAGTCAGAAAGAGGAAAACAGATATCATATATTAACACATATATGCAGAATCTAGAAAAATGGTACAAATCAACTGGTTTGCAAGGCAGAAATAGAGACCCAGATGTAAAGAACAAACATATGAACACCAAGGGGGGAAATTAGGGGGGTTGGAGTGGGATGAATTGGGAGATTGGGATTGCCATATATACATTACTAATAAGAAAAAAAAATCAAATTGTACACTTTAAATATATGCAGTTTATTGTATGCCAAAAAAAAAAAAAAAAAAGATTTAATTCCGTAGTTGTTGAAATCACATTTTACACTCTTTCAACCCACTTAAATGCATTGAGACTTGAATTATGGCCCAGTAAATGATTTATTCTGGTAAATGTTTATGTGTACTGAAAGTGTATTCTGCTGTTGTTAGGAGGACTGTTGTATGAACGTATCAAGTTGGTTAATAGTGTTATGTCTTCAGTGTCCTTATTTTTGTCTACTTGTTCTGTCAGTTACTGAGAGAAGTGTGAAAGACCTAGTTATGATTGCAAACTTTTTTATTCCTCCTTTTATTTCTATTTTGAAACTCTTATTTGGTGCAAACATATTCAGGATTATGACTTCTTAAGGAATTGATTCATTTATTATTAAAAATTATTACATGTCCTTTATAATAATTACAATGTGATCCTTTTAATTAAGTTCACTTATTTTTAATTGATGTATAGTTGATTTATAATATTATATTAGTTTTAGGTGTACAATTTAGTAATTAAATAACTTTATACATTATACTCCATTTAAAACTATCACAACATAATGTCTATTTTTCCCCATGCTATACAATATATCCTCTTTGCTTATTTATTTTTTACATAGTAGTTTTTAATCTCTTAATCCCATACCCCTTTTTTGCCCCTCCCCACCTCTCTCTCCCCTCTAGTAACTGTTAGTTTGTTCTCTATAGTTGTGAGTTTCTGCTTGATTATATACATTTGTGCATTTGTTTTAGTTTTTGGATTCCATGTATAAGTGATAATATGGAGTATTTTTCTTTATCTGACTTATTTCACTATGCAAGCATTATACTCTCTAGTAAATCCACGTTGTTGCAAATGGCAGAATTTTGTTCTTTTTCTGTGGCTGAGTAATATTCTACTGTGCATTTATGTTATATCTTCTCTATCAATTCATCTGTTATGGGAACTTAGGTTACATCCATATCTGGGCTATTGTAAATAATGCTACTATGAACATTGAGGTACATGTATCTTTATGAATTAGTGCTTTTGTTTTATTCAAATATACACCCATACGTGGATTTGCTGGATCATATAATAGTTCAACTATTAGTTATTTAGAGAACCTCCATGCTGTTTTCCACGGTGGCTGCACCAATTCACAATGACAATAACAGTGCACTAGGGTTCTGTTTCTCCATATCTTGCCAACATTTGTTATTTGTAGAATTTTTGATTATAGTCATTTTGACAGATGTGAGATGATATCTCATGGTAGTTTGGATTTGTATTTCTCTGGTAGAGATGTTGAGGAATTTTTCATTTTTCATGATTCTCTTTATATATTCTTGAATTTGTTTTGCTAATATTTTGTTGAGGATTTTTGCATTCATGTTTATCAGAGATACTGGCCTATAATTTTCTTTTTTTGTAATGTATTAGTTGAGTTTTGATATCAGGGTAATGGTGACCTCATAAGATAAATATGGGAGAGTTCTATCCTTTTTAAATTTTTGGAATAGTTTGAGAAGAATAGATATTAGCTCTTCTTTATAGGTTTGGTAGAATTTCCCCATGAAGCTGTCTGGTCCTGCACTTTTGTTTGCTAGGAGTTTAAGTTACAAATTCAATATCACCACTAGTGATCAGTCTGTTCAGAGTCCTATATTTTTCTGATTCAATCATGGAAGGTTGTATGTTTTTAGAAATTTGTTCATTTCTTCTAGGTTGCCCAATTTGCTGGCATACAACTTTTGTAGTATTCTCTATGATGACTTTTTTTTTCCTCCTCTTTTGTGCCTTTTTTTTTATTTGCGTTTTCTCTCTTTTCATCTTAATGAGCTTGGCTAAGGGTTTATCAATTTTGTTTATATATTTTTTAAAAAATCAGATCTTTAATTGATCTTTTCTATTTTGTGTCTCTCTTTTTTTTTTTTTTCCTCATTGATCTTTATTATTTCTTTCCTTTTCCAGACTTTGGGCTTCATATGTTCTTCTTTTATTAACTTCTCTAGAAGATATATTAGATTGTTTATTTGCTGTTTTTTATAGTTTTAAAGAATTTGTTTTTGGCTGTGTTGGGTCTTTGTTGCTACATGTAGTCTTTCTCTCTTTGGGGCTACTCTTTGTCGCGGTTTGTGGGCTTCTCATTGCAGTGGCTTCTCTTTGTGGAGCATAGGCTCTAGGAGCAATAGGCTTCAGTAGTTGTGGCACACGGGCTAAGTAGTTGTGGCTCACAGGCTCCAGAGTGCAGGCTCAGTAGTTGTAGCACATGGGCTTAGTTGCTCTGCAGCATGTGGGATCTTCCTGGAGCAGGGATTGAACCTATGTCCCATGCATTGGCAGGCAAATTGTTAACCACTGCACAACCAGGGAAGTCCCATATTTGCTATTTAAAAAAAAAATATTTTCCTAGGTAGTCCTGTATTGCTATAAACTTCCCTGTTAGAACTTTTTTTTTTCTCTGTATCCCATACATTTGGAAAGTTGTGTTTCTATTTTCATCTCAAGATATTTTCTGATTTTCTCTGATTTCTTCATTGGTTTCTTAGTAGCATGTTGTTTATTCTCCACATGTTTGTGCTTGTCCCTTTTCCTTCCTGTAAAGGATTTTTAATTTCATACCATTAAGATCAGAGAAAAATGCTTGTTATAATTTCTATTCTCTTAAATCTGATGAGACTTATTTTGTGGCTTAGCACATGATCTGTCCTGGGGAAAGTTCCATGTGTGCTTGAAAAGAATGTGTATTCTGCTGTTTTGTAATAGAGTATCCAGTAGATATCTATTAAGTTCAAAAGTTCTATTGTGTTATTTAATACCATAGTTGTCTTAATGATTTTCTGTGTGGATGATCTGTCCATTTATGCAGGTGGGGTGTTAAAGTCCCTTACTGTTATTATATTTATGTCTGTGAATATTTGTTGTATATATTTAAGGGCTCCTGTATTGGGTGCATATGTGTTAACAAGTGTAATATCCTTTCCTTATATTGGTCCTGTCATCATTATTCAATGCCTTTATTTTTTTAATAGACTTTGTTTTAGAGTCTATTATGTCTAAGTATTGATACCCCTGCTTTCTGTTGTTTCCATTTGCATGAAATATCTTTTTCCATCCCCTCACTTTTATTATGTGTGTGTTTTTAGCTCTGGAGTGAGTCTCTTATAAGCAGTATGGATAGGTCTTTTTTTTATCCAAAAGCCATCCTATATCTCTCTTTTTTAAAGAACTTTTATTGAGATACAGTTAACAGACAATAAACTGCATATATTTAGAGTGTACAATTTGGTATTTTTTTTCTTATTAGTATTGTACATATACAATCCCAAACTCCCAATTCATTCCCCCCCAACCCTCCCGGCAAAAGCCATCCTATATCTCTTGATTGAAGCATTTAGTACATTGACACAATTTTTGATAGGTATGCACTTAGTACCATTTTATTGCTTGTTTTCTGGTTATTTTTGTAGTTCTTCTCTGTTACTGTTTTTGTTTCTTCCCCTGTGGTTCGATTATTTTCTTTAGTGTTTGTGTATCTACTGTCGGTTTTTGATTTGTGGTTACCACATCATTCATATATATTGACCTATGACCATATATATTATATATAATACTTGTTTTAAAGTGGTAGTCATTTAAGTTCAAACACATTCTAAAAGATCTGCATTTATTTGCTCCCCTCCCCCATGATTTGTGTTTTTTTTACTTCCTATTTCACATCTTCATTCTATATCTTTTCGCTTTTTATGGTAGTTGTAGTTAACTTTACAATGTTTTTGTATTTTAATCATTACACTAGCTTATTTAAGTGGCTGATACAGAGCCTTTACTGTATATTTGCCTTTATTATTCTCCTTTTGTATAGTTTATTTCTTATTGTAGTTTTTTCTTTGCACTTAGAGAAGACCCATTAACATATTTTTTTAGAGTTAGTTTAGTATTGATGAACTCTTAGTTTTTGCTTGTCTGAGGAGTTCTTTATCTTTTCTTCAATTCTAAATGATAATCTTGATGGGTAGAGTATCCTAGGTTGTTGGTTTTCCCTGCCACTCTTTTCTGGCCCGCAAAGTTTCAGCAGAAAAAAACAGCTGATAGTCTTATGAAGTTCTCTATATGACTCTTTGTTTTTCTTTTGTTGACTTTAGAATTTTCTCTCTGTATTTAACTTTTGCCATTTTAATTATGATATGTCTTGGTCAAGGTCCATTTGAGTTCATCTTTTTTGGCACACTCTGTGCTTGCTGTACCTGGATAGCTGTTTCCTTCTTCAGGTTTGGGAAGTTTTAGCCATCATTTCATCAAATATATTTTTTAACCCTTTATCCCTTCTCCTTCTGAGATTCCTAGAATGTGAATATTCCTATGCTTGATGTTTTCCCAGAGATCCCTTTAACTGTTCTTTTTTAAATTTATTTTTCCTTTTGTTATTCAAATTAGGTGATTTCTATTATTCTATCTTCCAAATTATCATTATTCTGTATCAGCTAGTCTGCTATTAATTCTTTGAATGTGTTTTTCATTTCAATCATTATATTCTTCAGTTCTAATTTTTATAAATTCTTGTTCCTTGATAAAATTTTCACTGTGTTCATCTATTCTTTTCCCTAATTCAGTTATTATTCTTATTACTAATGGTTTGATTTCCCTATCTGGTAAATTGTTTATTTCTGTTCCATTACTGGCTTTTTTCAGGGGTTTTCTCTTGCTCTTTCAACTGAGGCCAATTTCTCTGTCACCTAAGTTTGCTTAACTTTCTCTGTACGAAATTAGGAGGAATAGTTACCTGTTGTGCTCTCTAAGGCATATCCTTATGTGGGAGCATCCCTACACAGTCTGCGTGTGCCCAGTGCCTTTGGTGAGAAAGCTGGATTTAACAGGAACACAAATTGTGCCTTTCCTCAGCATGTGCCAGCAGCTATCAACTTGGTGGGAGGTGGGACTGGGTATGGAAGGGCTAGGGCCTGATCCAGGTGTGAGCCAGGGCTTTTCCTCTGCTCAGTGTTGGTCACTGCCCTATCTTGTGTGGTGTCAGTTCCTACGTTGCTGGAGCAAAACTTCTGAGGTTTAGGTCCAAGCTGGCTCCATCTCTTTAAGTGTGTGCTCTCCCCACTCACAGCACCAGCAATGTTGCCCCAGAGGGGAGCAGTGCTGGAACAAGAGGGGTCCCTGTGGGCATTCAGCATGTGTTGTGCTCCAAGCTATGGTAATCCATTTGGGTCAAAGACCAAGACTGTTTCTGATGCACTGCATGTGTAAACGTCAGAAATGGCTGTCTCTGTCCTGCTCAGATGCTGCTTCAGGTCTAAGTTACTTCTCTCACAGCCTAGCCCTTGCACCAGTGTGGAGCTGCATCATGAAGCAAGTGGGGCTGAAGCACTGACTAGCTCAAGCTGGGGCTTTTGCCTGGATGGTTGTGGGAAACTGGTCAGCATCTGGTTCAGTTTCAATTCACCCTCTTCACCCTGCTTTTGGAGCAAGCAAGCCTGCACATGCTCCTCATGAGCAGAGTTCAGGCTTCCCATAGCCCTCCTATTATTCCCACCGGCCCTCCAACCAGACAAGGAGACTTGTCTTTCCTGTGTCAAACCCCAGGGCTGGGGTGTGCAATTTTTGGCTCAAACTTCTCACTCCCCAGGAAGGATCACTACCCACTCTACACATGTAATATTCCTCTTTCTCTAAGTCCCCTTTCAGGGGCACCAGTCCCAAGATGATTGCTTCTCTTTCCTTCCTAAGTGATCTTGTGTGGATATTTCTTACAGCCTTGATTGTACAGGAGTCTTTCTGCCAGTTTCCAGTTAGTTTTCAGTGAAAACTGTTCCACATGTACATGTATTTTTGATGTGTTTCTGGGATGAAGTGAGGTCTGCGTCCTCCTACTCTTGCCATCTTGATCTCCACCAAAGAGATCTTTTGGGAGAGATATGTAATCTGGTATGCTGCCAAATACCATAACCCTTAGGTTAAAAAAAAAAAAATGAACAAACAAAACACAAAACTTTTGATGTTGGATTCACAATATCTGCCAGACTTCACTACTTTTCATTCTAGAAATCAACACTCCCTTGTTTTCCTTTAGAGTCTCATTTTATTTTATTTTTATAGATGTATTCAATTTGGTCCATCACTTATGTCATCTCTGCATTTCTAATAATTATTTCAACTGTAATATTGATTCATAAAGCATTTGATTTATCCAAATTGCTTATACTCAGAATATTAGAGTGTAGCTCTTTAAAATAGGAAGTCCTGCTCATGGAAGAGATCCTCTAAAATACTAGCAGAAGAGGACTCATGGATTTCTGATGGTTCTGCCCATATTTTCTCCTCTCCTCTTCATATCTTGCTTCTCCCTGTCTCTGCTGCAATGCTTTGGTGAGTGGGGATCTTTTATTTATTTATTTTTTAGTCTTTTTTTTTTTTTTTTTTTTGTGAGTGGTGATCTTTATGGTAGTTACCTACTTGAGTTGTGAGAAAATGGTAGTGTGAAATCAGAAGGCATCCGTGGAACCTAGAGGCCCTTCTCAGGAGATGGGAGAGGCAACTAAAAAATGACATATAAAATAAAAAGATGGCTTAGTCATAGCTTACCATTATGGAGAAATATTGGAAGACATTGTATTAAGCCTTGGTATTTTACTGATTATTTTCTGAGGTTTGATTTTCTTGCATATAATTATTAGTGAATAAAGCTGAAAATTGTTGATAAAATTTAAAATAGTGAAATCTAGAACAAGGTGATTTTTCATTTCAAAGCCATGATTTAAAACACAACAAATATGAGTCCTATCTCCTCTCAAGGAGAAGTGGTTTTCTCCACGTTTTCCACACTTAAATACAGCAGAGTGATGCAGGAGTCTGTAATTCCAAGGTTATCTTCAGCACCACCTAAATAGCCCAAAAACCACGATTTCCAGTTTCCTTAATCTCTACATTCTTTTCTTCATTCCTTTGAAATAATGCTTATCTCAGAAGGTAGGGGCCCCAGAAATAGTTGTGCAACTTCAACTACCGTTTATTGTCACCTAGAAACTGTGAGCCAATTCTGCTTTTCACCCAGAGTCCCAAAAATTCTCTTTTATTTCTGTCTTTAAAGGAAGATGAATGTGTTGGCAGACTAATCATTACTGCCATTAGGAAACAGGTATTCAAGCTAAAAATAATGGGGAAGGTGAAATCTGCACATATTTCAAATGAGTCTGGACAAAGTTCTGAAGACAGTGTTGAAGAGAACAATACAGTATTGTCACTAGGGCTATATCAGGTGACCTCTCTGTAATGGGGCCTTTTTATACCTGCAGTCACTTCTAGGATCCTATTATGATGGAAATAGGCTTGGCAAATGACTTCCAAATGTACCCACACTTTAAAAGTCATTTTATAACTGCTTCTAATCTGGCCATTTAAAAGTATAACCTTCAGAAAAGTTTTGTCATCTATCTCCATTATAGAACTTGCAATTATGATTAAGAAAGAGAATACAATATTATGAGATTAAGTTGTAGCCTACGTTTCCCTAATGAAGAATGCACTCCTGCTTTTGTGTGTGTGTGTGTGTGTGTGTGTGTGTGTGTGTGTGTGTGTGTGTGGTGATAAAAAACAATCCTATCAAAAAACAGTTGTTTATGGTTTGAGGTCAAATGTGCAAATAAATTTTTAGGAAACATTGAAATAGTTAAATAGGAGAGCAATAGATTTCCTTTTATTACATATATGAGAAATATCAGTAGCAGTGTGTGTGTGTAATACACATTCCCACAAATAAAATTCTAAAATCCCATTCTACTGGTAAATTTTATGGAAAGGGTGGAACAGAGCAGAGTTATGCAGCAGAGGCACTGGACATCACTTTCAGTGAGACATTGATGACTATTTGGAATCCCATCAGGAACATTCCCTTATTTTCCTCTTGGCAACATCTCATGCTACTTTTCTCTGAATTATTCAACATAAGTTATTTTTATAACATTAGAGATGTTAAAAAATTACCAGCCAAGCCTTCTGAATGGTCAGTTATTTTTTTTTTTTAATTTTGTTGAGATAAATTCCTGTAACATAGTTCGCCTTTTTAAAATGCACATTAAATCATTTTTATTACATCCAGGGAGCTGTGTAACCATCACAACTATCTAATCTTATAACATTTTCCTCATTCCAAAAAAGAAACCTCACAGCCATTAAAGAAACTTCCAATTTACCTATTCCCCCAACCTTTAACAGACACTAATTTACTATCTGTCTCTATGCATTTGTCTTTTTGGGGGCATTTCATATACATGGAATTATAAAATATGCTTGTGACAGGTTATTTTCACATGTGTTTCAGTTACATCTGTCTTGTAGTGTGTCTCCATACTTCATTACTTTTCATTGCTAAATGATATTCCATTGTATGGATGCATCACATTTTGTTCATCCATTTATCAGTCAGTGGAAATTTGGATTGTTTATCATTTTTTTGTTACTGTGAGTAATTCTCAAGAATATTTGTGTACAAGTGACTGTATATATGTTTTTATTTCTGTTGGGAGTATACCTAGGAATAGAATTGTTGAGTTATATGGAAACCTTCTATATAACATTTTTAGATACTATCAGAGTGGTTGTACTATTTTACAATCCCACCAGCAATATGGGAGTTTTAATTTGTCCATATCCTTGTCAACACTTGTTACTGTTGATATTTTTAGTTTTAACCATCCTGGTGTGTGTGACATGTTATGTTAGTTTGGTTTTGGTTTATATTTCCTTAATCAATAATGATAGAGAGCATATTTTCATGTGCTTAGTGACTATGTGTATATTTTTGGAGACATGACAATTCAATTACTTTGCCCATTTTTAATTTATTTGTCTTTTTAATTTGAATTGTAAGAAGTATATTCTGAATATAGGTTCTTTATTAAATATATGATTATAAATACTTTCTCCCATTCTCTAGGTTGATTTTCCACTTTGCTTTGAAACACAAAGTTTTTTAAGTTTGGTGAAATCCAACTTATCTATGTTTTTCTCTTGTCACTTGCTTTTAAGATTCTCCCTTTGGCTTTTGACAGTTTGTTATAATGTGTCTAGATGTAGATCTCCTTGAATTTATCCTACTATAGCCTGCTAAACTTCTTGTAAGTATAGACTAATTTTTTTGTCAAATTTGGGAAAATTGGGGACAATATCTCTTCAGATATTATTTTCCCGCACTTTGTCTCTTCTCCCCTTCTAGGACTCCCATTGAGTATGTTGGTAGGTATGATGCTGTTGCACAGGTATTTGAGGGTACTTTCATTTTCCTTCTCTCTTTATTTTTCTCTCTGTTCCGCAGACTAGCTAATCTCAATTGACGTGTCCTCAGTTATGCTCTTCTGCCAAATCAAATCTGCTGTTTATTCCCTATGGTGAATTTTTCATTTCAGTTATTGTAGTTTTATTTTTTTTTTAATTTTACTTTTAAAATCCAAAATTTCTGTTTACTTCTTTTAAAACTGATTTCTCTTTATTGACTTTGTCCATTTTGTGAGACTTGGTTCTCATATATTCTTTAATTATGTAGACAAGTTTTCTTCAGTTCTTTAAATGTATTTCTAATAGCCAATTTAAAGCCTTTTTCTAATTTAAAGTCCAATATCTGGGCTTCCTCTGGTTTTTTATGGACTTGCTTTCTTCCCTGTTTTGTGACCAAACTTTGCTGTTTCTTTACAGGTCTTATAATTTTCTTTTGAAACTGGATATTTTAAATAATGTAATGTGGCAATATTGGAAATCAGATCTTCCCCACTCCAGAGATGATTGTTGTTGCTATTTACTGTTGTTTCTATTTTTGCTAATCTTTTGTTTAGTGAGTTCACTGGCCTAGTTATACAAACAGTTTGTATTTCCTGTTGTGTGTGGTTACTTGAGCCTCTCATCAGTATCTTTAGTAGTCAGCTAATAGTCGGACAGAAAATTCTCTTAGTGACTTAACCAGAAAGTCTTCTAGCATTTTTCAAGCGACTGTGGGCTATGTGCTGCTTGACACATATTTTCAATGCTCTAGCTGTTCACAACTCTGTCTTGGCCTTGACCTCCTATTTATGCAGAACCTCATATTAGACATAAATGATAGATGAGGGCTTTCTTTAAGAATGTGTATATCCAAATACATGTATGTGGCCTTCAAGATTTCAAAGAATATTTGAAGCTTTTTAAACTTCCTATTGACATTTGATTTCCCAGATCTCTACGTTTTTTGGCAAGCTTATTATTTACCCCAATTCATATCACCACTTCAGGCAGCTGTGATGTTAAAACTTTCTGCTCCTTTTTTGGACCAATTCTGGATATAGGCCTTTTCTTACTGAGTGATCACTGAGTAATGTCAAGTAATGACAAGCCCTTTGAATGGGCCTTTTTCAGGCATCTGTCAGACACATAGTGACAATACTTTGGGGAGGGGGATTTTTGAAAAGCTTCAGTCCAGATGTTCTCTTTTTAGTGCTTTAGTGACTAATTTTCACATTTTCAAGTTTTCAAGGCTGCCAATGTTTTGGTGGTGGTGTTTTAAGGCAACTGTACAGCTAGAGAGATAGTGGATGGGATGGGGCAAATTAAAACACAAAAATTTTCAATTTTTAGTTTAATTCAGCCTCTCTCTTCAATAAATTCTACTCTAATTTCTGAAAGCATTTATTAGTTTTTACAATCCTGAAATGTTTGATGTTGATGATATTCATCACTACTTTTACGGAGCAGGTTTTTCACAGGTTCTTAATTATTTTGGAAGTACTTCCTGGATCTTAGAGTTCCAATATCATTTTGACTATCTGGCATATCAAGTCAAAAGTAAGGGGCATTTAAAAAAAAAAAAAAAAAGTAAGTTGTCCAGAGGTTCTGTCAGTATTCCAGATGAGTTTTCTGAGATTCTCACAGTAACAGACCCATCTCTAATACTTTCATTAAATATAAAAGCATACAATTTTGCCCTAGGTATTAGTTCAGTTATTCTGAATCCTCCCATCTTTTGGGGGCTCAACAAAATGTTAACATTGTATAGCCCCATGAGAAGAGAGCACATTACCACTAGGAAAAACATTGGTTAAGAATACTATGATTACTTTATCATGGTACAGATAACTGGTTTGCAAGGCAGAAATAGACATAGATGTAGAGAATGAACATATGGACACCAAGGGGGAGAACAATGGGGGTTGGGGTGGGATGAATTGGGAGATTGGGATTGCCATATATACATTACTAATAAGAAAAACAAATCAAATTGTACACTTTAAATATATGCAGTTTATTGTATGTCAGTTGTATCTCAATAAAAGTTCTAGGGGAAAAAAAGAATACTATAACTACTTTAACCAAAGTATAATCTATAAAAATATTGATTCACTGTTATACACCTGAAATTAATATACTATTATGTACCAACTATACTTCAATTTAAAAAAAGAATATTATAGCAACTTATGGGAAGATTATAAACCCTGTCATTTCTACACTGGGAATTACACTTTAGCCCTACCATATTTCTTCCTTGGATAAATTTTGTTACACTAGAGAATGTGATTGCTAATGAGCTTTTGAGATGAATAATTCTAAATTATAAAAGCATCTACTCTTCATTAAAAAATCATCAAGGTCCAGGCTCCTGCTTTGGTAATTATACCCTAATACATACTATTCATTATGGCAACAGTCCCTTCATTACCTTTGCTTATCAGTACATCAATATCTGTTGATACCTAGGGCTTGACTACCATTTAATTATTGGAAACTTATATTAATATAATACATTATTTTCTAAGGTGTCACTAAGTATGGTGAAATTTTTTTCAAGAATCTCTTTACCTGTAAGTGGGATGCAGTCTGTGGTGAAGAATGCTAGGGCTTTATTTTAACAAGAGCTTAATGTTAATGAACACATACTGCACAAATGAAATAAGAGGAGAATGAAATTATCATTATTGAAAAAAGATACATGTATCTTTCTGATGCAGGTTATATTTTGTAACACTCCTTGAATATCTTTACAACTTGGAGTAAAACAAAAATACAATATAGTTTCAATGAGAACATCGCAAAATTAAGTGAATTCCTTATGTGTTTAATTTGCAGTGACTTCTTTAGAACTTGCCAACAGTTACTTTTAAATGTCCTTTTGTTGTTTAACATGTGTCCAAGTTTTACAAACATACTGCAAATTTATTAAAGGACCTCTCTAAATTCTTTAGTGTTTAAATTTCTTTAACAGCAATCAGAACATCATACAGGCTCAAAACTAGTTTCTTCACTAACTAGAACTTTAAGAAAATCAGAGAAGGATAAAAATTATTTAGACTAATTAGATAATTAGACATATATCTCCTCTCCAACCTAGGTTCTGAATTAACTTTAAATTATGCTAAAATTCACCAATTAGCAAACCTTCATAGTTTAAGCAATATTAGAGCTCATACTACTATTATACATAGAGATCACAATATATTTAAATAATATACTTTCTATACTCTTAGGAGAATTACTGAACATAAAACATATATGCCCCATCTTAACCATCACAACTATTGTCTTGCCTAATTTTCCCATAGTAATAGCATTCATTATCCTAAAACAGCCCACAGTGGTCTGTTTCACTGTGGTCACTCTCATCCAATGAGTAGTAAATTAAAATTAAAGTTTTGGCACTTCTATCAGCTTGACAAAATTTGACCCCCATTGACTTGCTCCCTTGTTTAAAATAGTTAATACAGCACAATATAGACTAAAAAAGGGCCTTAAAGAATTGAAATCCATTATATCAGACCTATTTGGAAAAGGAGTGATTATGCCCACTGTTTTTCCAACTTGGTCTGGAAAGAATTTAGTTCTAGAAAGAATGAGCATCTTAATGTGCTCCTACCTGTTAGGGCCCCCATATTCAATACTATTGAAATAATGAATTCCTTGCAATCTGAAAATGGTAAATACTTAGCAGTCTTGTTCTTTTCAGTGTCAATTTCAACAGCTTCTTAGCTGCAGTTTACCTTCTCCTTCAAGAGGACACAATATGTCTTTAACCAGCTACCCTAAGGCAGGCAATTAAATTAGTACAGGAAAATTTAAAAACATAAAATGTCCATGAAGTTAATAAAATCCTTAGGTCCAATTCTATGCCACATGGTAGGAAACATTTAGTGATTTTTTTCCCCTCTTTTGCCCAGATCTTTTCAGGGCTTCACTTCTGAGTGCCATCAAGACCCTTCACCTGGTTTTAATCATTGGTTCTAACTGGGGAAATGGTGAAGAGGGAGGGTATTGTAATAAGGGCTTGGAGAGCAAGATCTCCAATCTCTATCCATCACCATCATTTAAATGTCTATGAAGACACAAACAAACCTTATAACAGCACCATTTAGTTTCTAGTGGCAGAATCGTTGGTAATAATCACTGCCTCTAAATCTTGCTCAATGATCAATTCTTACACTGTGATTGGCTGGCAAATTCCTAAATATGATAAAAACATAAACGTGGCAAGAAAGTATTCTATTCAACAATTGCCACCAGCGACCTATATATCCAGTGCAGTGAAAACACAGAAAAGGAGAAAAGTAGCACTTCCATGAGTGTGATATTTGGGAGAGACTTCACAGAGACGATAGTTGAGCTACATCTTTAAGAACGAATAGCAGAAAGGAAATGCTCAAGATGGAGGAGTAGGAGGATGTGCCCTCACTCCTTCTTGCAAGAGCACAGGAATTACAACTAACTGCTGAACAATCATTGACAGAAAGACACTGGAACTCACCAAAAAAGACACCCCACATCCAGAGACAAAGGAGAAGCTGCAACGAGACTGTAGGAGGGGTGCAATCATGTTAATGTCAAATCCCATATGCTGGGTGGATGACTCACAAACTGGAGAAGAGTTATACCACAGAACTCCACACACTAAAGTGAGGATTCTGAGCCCAACATCAAGCTTCTCAACCTGGGGGTCGGGCACAGAAGCAGGAATCCTCAGAGAATCAGACTTTGAAAGCCAGAGGGATTTGACGGTAGGACCTCTGCAGGACTGGGGAAAACAGAGACTCCACTCTTGGAGGGCACACAAAAAATAGTGTGCTCACCAGGATCCAGGGGGAAGGAGCAGTGACCCCAAAGGACACTGAACCAGACCTACCTGCTGGTGTTGGAGGGTTGCCTGCAGAGGTGGGGGGCAGCTGTGGCTCACCAAGGGGATAGGGACACTGGTGACAGGGGTTCTTGGAAGTGCTCAGTGGTGTGAGCCCTCCCAGAGTCTGCCATTAGCCCCACTGAAGAGCCTGTAAGCTCTAGTGCTGGGTAGCCTCAGGCCAAACAACCAACAAGGTGGGAACACAGCCCTACCGATTGGCAGACAAGCAGATTAAAGTTTTACTGAGCTCTGCCCACAAAATTGGATTAAAGTTTTACTGAGCTCTGCCCACCCAGCCCTACCCACCATCAGTACTTCCCATCAGGAAGCACAGCACAAGCCTCCTAGATAGCTTCCTCCACAAGAGGGCAGACAGCAGGATCAAGCAGTATCAGCACTATTTCATTCTGTGGAACTGAAAACCACAGCTACAGTAAGAGAAAATGAAAAGGCTGAGGGCTTTGTACAGATAAAGGGACAGGATAAAACCCCAGAAAAACAACTAAAGAAAGAGGAGATAGGCACCCTTCCAGAAAAAGAATTCAGAATAATGATGGCAAAGATGATCCAGGACTATGAAAAAAAGACTGGATGCAAAAAATTGAAAAGTTGCAAGGAAAGTTTACCAAAGACCTAGAAGAATTAAAGAACAAAACATAGATATGAAACACAATAACTGAAATGAAAAATACACTAGAAGGAACAAATAGCAGATTAACTGAGGCTGAAGGGCGAATAAGAGAGCTGGAAGACAGAATGGTGAAAATCACTGATGTGGAAAGGAATAAAGAAAAAAGAATGAAAAGAACTGAAGATAGCCTAAGAGACCCCTGGGGCAATGTTAAACACACCAACATTCGCATTATAGGGGGTCCCAGAAGGAGAAGAGAGAAAGGACCTAAGAAAATATTGGAAGAGATTACAGTTGAAAATTTCCCTAACACGGGAAAGGAAATAGCTACCCAAGTCCAGGGAGTGCAGAAAGTCCCAGGCAGGATAAACCCAAAGAGAAACACGCCAAGACACATAGTAGTCAAATTGACAAAAATCAAAGACAGAGAAAAGTTATTAAAAGCAACCAGGGAAAAATGACAACATACAAGGGATCTCCCATAAGGGTAACAGCTGATTTCTCAGCAGAAACTCTGCAAGCCAGAAGGGAGTGGCATGATATATTTCAAGTGATGAAAGGGAAGAACCTACAACCAAGAATACTCTACCCAGCAAGGATCCCATTGAGATTTGATGGAGAAATCAAAAGCTTTACAGACAAGCAACAGCTAAGAGAATTCAGCACCACCAAACCAGCCCTACAACAAATGCTAAAGGAGCTTCTCTAAGTAGGAAACATAAGAGAAGAAAAGGACCTATGAAAACAACAACAAAACAATTAAGAAAATAGTAATAGGAACATATATATCGATAATTACCTTCAATGTAAATGGACTAAATGCACCAACCAAAAGAAACAGATTGGCTGAATGGATACAAAAACAAGACCCATATATATGCTGTCTCCAAGAGACCCACTTCAGACCTAGGGACACCTACAGATGGAAAGTGAGGGGATGGAAAAAGATATTCCATGCAAATGGAAATTAAAAGAAAGCTGGAGTAGCAATACTCATATCAGATAAAATAGACTTCAAAATAAAAAATGTTACAAGAGACAAGAAAGGACACTACATAAGGATCAAGGGATCCATCCAAGAAGAGGAGATAACAATTATAAATATATATGCACCCAATATAGGAGCACCTCAATACACAAGGCAAATGCTAACAACTATGAAAGAGGAAATGGACAGGAACACAATCATAGTGGGGGACTTTAACACCTCACTGACACCAATGGACAGATCATCCAGACGGAAAATTAATAAGGAAACACAAGCTTTAAATGACACAATAAACCAGCTTGATTTAACAGATATCTATAGGACATTACATCCAAAAACAGCAGATTACACCTTCTTCTCAAGTGCACATGGGACATTCTCCAGGATAGATCACATTTTGGGTCACAAATCAAGCCTTGGTAAATTTAAGAAAATTGAAATTGTATCAAGCATCTTTTCTGACCACAATGCTATGAGATTAGAAATCAATTACAGGAAAAAAAAAAACATAACAAACACAAACACATGGAGGCTAAACAATATGCTACAAAATAACCAACAGATCACAAAGGAGATCAAAGAGGAAATAGAAAAATACCCAGAGACAAATGACAATGAAAACACAAGGATCCAAAACCTATGGGATGCAGCAAAAACAGTTCTAAGAGGGAAGTTTATAGCAATACAATCCTACCTCAAGAAACAAGAAACATCCCAAATAAACAATCTAACCTTACACCTAAAGAAACTAGAGAAAGAAGAGAAAACGAAACCAAAAGTTAGTAGATGGAGAGAAATCATAAAGATCAGAGCAGAAATAAATGAAATAGCAAGAAAGAAAACAATAGCAAAAATCAATAAAACTAAAAGCTGGTTCTTTGAGAAGATAAATAAAATTGATAAACCTCTAGCAAGATTCATCAAGAAAAAGAGGGAGAGGATGCAAATCAATAAAATTAGAAATGAAACAGAAGTTACAATGGACACCACAGCAATAAAAAGCACCATAAGAGACTATTATAAGCAACTATATGCCAATAAAATGGACAACCTGGATGAAATGGACAGATTCTTAGAAACATATAACCTTCCAAGACTGAATCAGGAAAAATTGAATATATGAACAGACCAATCACAAGTAATGAAATTGAAACTGTGATGAAAAAACTTCCAACAAACAAAAGTTCAGGACCAGATGGATTCACAGGTGAATTTTATCAAACATTTCAAGAAGAGACAACACCCATCCTTCTCAAGCTTTTCCAAAAAATGGCAGAGGAAAGAACACTCCCAAACTCATTTTATGAGGCCACCATCACCCTGATACCAAAACCAGACAAAGATACTACAAAAAAAGAAAATTACAGACCAATATCACTGATGAATTTAAATGCAAAAATCCTCAACAAAATCCTAGCCAACAGAATCCAACAACAGATTAAAAGCATCATATACCATGATCAAGTGGGGTTTATCACTGGAATGCAAGGATTCTTCAATATACACAAATCAATCAATGTGATAGACCATATTAACAAATTGAAGGATAAAAACATACATGATCATCTCAATAGATGCACAAAAAGCTTTTGACAAAATTCAACACCCATTTATGATAAAAACTCTCCAACAGGTGGACATAGAGGGAACCTACCTCAACATAATAAAGGCCCTATATGACAAACCCACAGCAAACATCATTCTCAATGGTAAAAAACTGAAACAATTCCCTCTAAGGTCAGGAACAAGACAAGGATGTCCACTCTTGCCACTTCTATTCAACATAGTTTTGGAAGTCCTTGCCACAGCAATCAGAGAAGAAAAAGAAATAAAAGGAATCCAAATTGGAAAAGAAGTAATACTGTCACTGTTTGCAGATGACATGATACTATATATAGAATATCCTAAAGATGCCAGCAGAAAACTGCTTGACCTAATCAATGAATTTGGTAAAGCTGCAGGATACAAAATTAACACAGAAATCTCTTGCATTTCTATATACTAACAGTGAATGATCAGAAAGAGAAATTAAGGAAACAATCCCATTCACCATTGCAACGAAAAGAATAAAATACGTAGGAATAAACCTAACCAAGGAGGTAAAAGACCTGTACTCAGAAAACTATAAGACACTAATGACAGAAATCAAAAATGACACAGACAGATGGAGCAATATACCATGTTCTTGGAGTGGAAGAAACAACATTGTGAAAATGACTATACTACCCAAAGCAATTTACAGATTCAATGCAATCCCCATCAAATTACCAATGGTGTTTTCACAGAACTAGAACAAGACATTTTCCGATTTGTATGGAAACTCAAGGGACCCCAAATGCCAAAGCAATTGTGAGAAGAAAGACGGAGTTGGTGGAATCAGTCATCCTGACTTCAAACTATACTACAAGGCTACAGTGATCAAGACAGTATGGTACTGGCACAAAAACAGAAATATAGATCAATGGAACAGGACAGAAAGCCCAGAGATAAACTATGGTCTACTAATCTATGACAAAGGAGGCAAGGATATACAATGGAGAAAAGGCAGCCTCTTCAATAAGTGGTGCTGGGAAAACTGGGACCGCTACATGTAAAAGAATGAAATTAGAACACTCCCTAACACCATACACAAAAATAAACTCAAAATGGATTAAAGGCCTAAATGTAAGGCCAGACAGTATAAAACTCTTAGAGGAAAACATAGGAAGAACACCCTTCGACATAAATCACAGCAAAATATTTTGATACACCCCCCTAGAGTAATGGAAATAAAAACAAAAATAAATGGGACCTAATGAATCTTCAAAGCTTCTGCACAGTGAATGAAAGTATAAGCAAGACAAAAAGACAACCCTCAGAATGGGAGAAAATATTTGCAAATGAATCAACAAACAAAGGATTAATCTCCAAAATATATAAACAGTTCATGCAGCTCAATATCAAAAAAAAAAAAAAAAAAAAAAACAACCCATCAAAAAATGGGCAGAAGACCTAAATAGGCATTTCTCCAAAGAAGACATACAGATGGCCAAGAGGCACATGAAAAGCTGCTCCACATCACTAATTATTAGAGAAATGCAAATCAAAACTGCATTGAGGTATCACCTCACACCTGTTAGAATGGGCATCATCAGAAAATCTACAGACAGTAAATGCTGGAGAGAGTGTGGAGAAAAGGGAACCCTCTTGCACTGTTGGTGGGAATGTAAATTGATGCAGCCACTATGGAGAACAGTATGGAGGTTCCTTCCAAAACTAAAAATAGAGTTACCATATGACTCAGCAATCCCATGGCTGGGCATATACCCAGAGAACATCATAATTCAAAAAGACACATGCACTCCAATGTTCATTGCAGCAGTATTTAAAATATCCAGGACATGGAAGCAACCTAAATGTCCATCAACAGATGAATGGATTAAAAAAGATGTGGTACATATATACAATGGAACATTACTCAGCTGTAAAAATGAATGAAACTGGGAAATTTGTAGAGACATGGGTGGACCTAGAGACTGTCATACAAAGTGAAGTGAGTCAGAAAGAGAAAAACAGATATCATATATTAACACATATATGCGGAATCTAGAAAAATGGTACAAATCAACTGGTTTGCAAGGCAGAAACAGAGACCTAGATGCAGAGAACAAACATATGGACACCAAGTCTGGAAAGTGGGGAGGTTGGGGGGGGAACCAATTTGGAGATTGGGATTGCCATATATACATTACTAATAAGAAAAAAATACCAAATTGTACACTCTAAATATATGCAGTTTATTGTATGTTAACTCTATCTCAATAAAAGTTCTTAAAAAAAAAAAGGAAAATAAACAGAGATATAAACAAACAACAACAACAAAAAGAATGAATATCAGTTCACCTGATTTGGAAAAGAGGGATTTGGAGCATCAGAAGGGTTCGAGCAAAACATGGCTAGTTTGTAAATAGCAAGGAATTTGACATGTTTGAGTATCTGACTATGACTTAGGGGGCCAAAGAGCAGTAAGCAGTTAGAAAGGATATAATGTGGGTCAGATGGGCACAGTCTAACAGAGGGCCGTGGCACAGGTAAACAAATCCAGTATCAGTGATTGCTCCTTGTATAGTCTTTAACACCGGCCATCTCAGAAATAACAGGTTATTCCACCCCCTTAGCAGAGAAATCTCTAATAATACCTGTAAAAGGTTGAAACCCTTTGGTGACCAATCTTTATGTCCACCTGAAGTCTTCACTATTGTCTCCATGGAAAGCCCTGTCTACCACATGAAGGTAGGTGCTCCCTTTTCTCAGCACCCCCATTGGGCCAGACTATGGGTGGAATTTTAGGTCCATTAAATTATGTCCCCTTCCCCATAGTCCTGTATGGCAAAAGGCAAAAGGCAAAAAAAAAAAAAAAAAAAAAAAAAAAAAATGATTTCAAGGGGCTTAAAATATTATGGTCTATGTTGATTCTTAAATGAATCAGGATAAATTGAAGCAATGCATAACAATAAGGAGGGAGAGGGAGAAAAAAGAGGAGTTGAATATGGAAATGTTCAGCCTCAAAGTTAAAACTGTGATTTAGAATTAAGGCAGGAAATCTTTTAAACCTACCTGAATTATTGGATCCTGATTTTGACTTTATAGTTTGTGTTATACTAGAAAAGTTAATATTCATAAACTTTGGGTTTCTTCAGTATATTGAAGGATAATGATATATCTGTATAGGATTATAGTGAATCTTTAATATAAAATATACAAAACAGCTGTCTCAGTGTTAAGCACACAAAATGTGAACAAAATTGAACACTTACATGACTTGGTTTGCTGGCTGATTTCTTCTTCTAATAATAGGGATCTTTAAAAATATTTCTTCAAAGAGGGACGTTAAAACACACAAATCAAACCTCAAAATTTTTGTGGTTGATTCTTACTTAGTTTCAGGCTCATCTGATGATGGCCTGATGGCCCCAGTGGGCAAGACAGAGGAGCATCTCCCTCTGCTGGAGAGGCTCTGGCCATTTCACCCCGCATGTAGTTGCCTTTTTTCCTTCCCTTCTGTCATGGAGCTTAGAATGTAAAGTGACCGCATTAATATAGGCTATTTGATTTTAAACCTATTTTGTTCATTTTTATTCTTATCATCTCTTGTTCACTCTTACAGTAAATGAAATAATTATTAACAAAAAATAAAGCTTACGGGAGCCTGCGTCATGGGAGGGTATTAAGTTCCCCATGCTTTATGCTCTCATTATTTACATGGTCAGGGGAAAAAGTGAGAGTATATATTAAAAGGCAAGCACATTTCTCTTAGAGTAGTATAAAGATTATGGTAACAGCACTGTGATTTTCCATAAAAAGTATTTTTCCTGCTTACAAAAAGATAACCAAAGTTAAGGTGAAGTCCACTAAGAAAATTCTATTTCCTAAAAGAAACTTTACTTTGTTTTTAAAGCATTAAATTCTGTCATACTTTATTAAGTAACTGCTAATTATACTTTTGTATTAGTCTAACAAAGCCTTATTTTTGCAACATATTTGTGAATTTTGTGGGTTGTTAAATCAACATTTATTAAAACAAACTTTATTTTTCCTTGTTTCCTCCAGTATTATAGTGTAAATTGTGTCAGTTTATAAGACACTTGAAATAAAGCCCATAGACTTGGAGTTGCTCAGTAAACAAAGATGGCTTATTAAAAATTAGAAGAGCTTCTGTTTCACAAATATTAACTTGAGTGAGAAAGTAGAAATTTGGGGGAAATCATTAAGTATTCAATTGGTATGTATGAAGGTTGATTCTGTTTTTATAGACTATGACCCATAAGGGGTAGCATCATTTGTTGTGGTGAAAAATTTTTTCTGTGTGACTGTGTGTGTGTGTGTGTGTTTGTTTAGTGGCTTATCATTTAGATAACTCTTAATCATCAATATTGATGAAAATTGAACTGTAGAATCTGAATTAGTGAAATAACTTGGACTATATTAACTGAAGTATGAAAATGTCCTTTTCCTTACTTGGAACATCTACTAATTGGAATTTCATATCAAAATTATACACATAATTTAGGACTTGGGAGAGTTCCCATGACAGGGGGATCAGTTCTACCCAACTGAGCATTTGATTCTGTGCTATCTCAGAGACATTGCTTATACATACATGGGTGAAATTTGTCTTCTGAATTGAACAAAAAATTACTAAAAGATAGACTGTGATGTCACTATCAAGTTCAGCTGACTGAACTTCTGTTAAAAAATTGGCACCCTTGAAAGTATCTGAGGAAATCCTCTCTTTTCTGCTCTCCTGTTGACTAACAGGGGTGGCTCAATTAAGGATGTGGCTAGGTACAAAATAATTTTTCCTTGCATGCCCTGCACAAATTAACTGAGCTAGGTACCTTCAAATTTAAGATTTTGGATGAGATAATAGAAAGGAAGATATTTAAACTATTTTATCATTTCGTGGGGTAGTGCAACATGATGAAAGGGAGAAATACAGATTATCATCCTCTTCCCTTTTTTCATCTCTTCTTCCTTTCTTCCTTTTGAAAAAAGAAATGCCTTCAATATCTACTAAATATAGTGTACAGTTATGTGCAAAAACCTGAATATATAATAATTACAAATTATCCATGCACAGGATAAGTTGGGAGAAAATAGACACAGAGTCACTTATATGTAGTGAAACAAAGTAATAGCCTTAAAAGGTTATTAAAAGGTTAAAAATTGTGAAAGTCCAGAAGTAAAGGACCATTTTTGGAAGCTGCAGGAAGTTGTCATATAGAAGATGATATCTGACTTTAATCCTGAATGGTGAGTAATCATCTGCTGGGTAGAATAGGGGGAAAGAAGATATTCTAGGATCAAGTTGCAGTAAGTTCAGATGACTAACGTAATTGGGTACCAGTTGAGAGGCTATAGCCATACTCAAGAGACAAAGTCAGAGACATGCCTATGGAAATGGAGAAAAGAGGCAAATTTACTCAAGAGATTTTTCAAGGGTAATATTGGCAAGGCTTGATGACCACTTAGGAAAGTTGGTAGGGAAAAGGGGGCCTAGAAGACACCTCCAGGTGCTCTCACATAGGTGACCAGACAATAGTTTTATTAACTGAGATTTAGAACACAATCACTTGGAAATGAAGGTGGTTTGAGACAGATTTGATATTTAGCCAGTGTGGGGTTGTTTGCTTGCTCTAATTCTTTATGGTTGGTTGCCATTCTGAATCATCTGGCATTCTTTCTAAGTTGAAACCTGTGATGCTTTGGCTGTAAAATATTTTAAGCACTAACCTTGACCCAATGTTATAAATTAGATTTGGACATGGTAAAGTTGGGGTGTCTATTAAACATGGAGGTGAAGAAATCTGAGAGAAGTTGAAGATATTATTTTGGAGTTTGGGGTATAACTCAGGACTAATTTAACTGTATAAGATTAAATGTCATAGTCACCAATTTATCAGTTGTGGTTGGTGTCCATGTCGTGGACAAACCATACAGAGGAAATGTGTTTCATTCTGTTGAGAAGAGAAGATCTCCTTGCCTTTTACCACCTCCACTCCCTGATCTGCACTGGATCTGCTCTTTGAGCCACTTTAACTTCCAGCCCCTTTGTGGGAAATGAATTCAACAGCAGCTAGGGGAGCCAATCTAAACACCATAGGCTGCCATTTCAATTATGTACCTACTTTCACCATGAAATCATTTATCCTGGCTACACCCTAAACATGGCCATACCTAAGTTGATTCTTAGTTAAAGACCCTATTCCCTGCTGAGGGAATGACCCTAGGCATCTCCTACAACTCCTTGACCCAAAGAATGCTAAAATTCCTATCTCCTTGATAGCTCTATAATCCATCACCTTCCTTATTTTGCCCATACTGTAAATGTCATAGGTGGACTCTTTATCAAGCCCCACATGGATTATGGATATTCTCTCTAAATAATTTCCCTATTGGTATCCTTTAATTCATCCTCCACATTGCTTGCAATAGAGTCATCTTTCTAAAATGCTAATAGAATCATGTGGTTCAGTTGTTTAAAACCTTTCAAAACATCCTCATCTCCATCAGGTCATATGTGTCTGTCAACAGATCCTGCATGTCCATCCAGCCTCACTTCTTACAACATGCCCACAGACATGCTATGCTCCAGCCATGTGAAGCTATATGAACATCCCTTAACTCATAGAGCTTAGACACTCATGCTTATGTATCTGTGCCCATGCAGTTCTATTTTCATGAAATCCCTACCCTAAATCCCTGTGAATACCGCTATTTTATCATTTAGAATATGTACTATAATTATAAAATTATTTTTATTCTATGTCCTCTAAATTTGTAAGTGTTCATTTTCTTAATAAACTTTTTGATGTACAGGTTTTTTTTTTTTTTTAGTTTTGATGAAATATGTATATTTATGTTACTGCTTTTTGTGTCCTTTTTAAGAACTTTTTGTTGACCCCCAAGTCATAAAGATGGTCTTTTGTGTCTATCTATTCCTAAAAGCTTTTTGGTTTTAGCATTTACATTTAGGTATATAATCCCTCTCAAATTAATTTTTGTGTATGATGTAAGGTAGAGGTCAAGTTTCATTTTTCCCCCATATGTCTATCCAGTTATTTCAGCACAATTTGTGAAGTTTTTTTTTCAAATTGATAACTTTACTTTGACATTTTAATGTCAGATTGTCCTCCAAATTTGGTTTATTTTTTCCAATTTGCTTTTGAAAAATGGTCATGCAGTTGTTTGTCCGTTTTCATAAACATTTTAGACTCAATTTTCCAATCTCTGCAAAAATCCCTGTTGAGACTATCATTGGATTTATGTTGAATCAATATAATAATTATTTCTTTGAAATTTTCATTGCCCTCCTAAACACAGACTTTTCTTAGTTTGTGTTTTGCTTGACTTCCCTTCTCTGGTCTCTTGTGGATCTTGTTTAATGACATTATCTTGTACTCCTCCTTCTCTGACTTGCTCATCCTGATTAATTCCCTTCATTTCTTGCCTAATTTTTAATAACTTAGTTACTAGTTTTCATTTCTCATTTTGAGCATTTCTTAAATTTTCTTTAAACTTTCTATTATATCTATTCCACTGTTCCATCTAAGATAGCTATATGATAACTACAATGTAAATATCTAGTTACTCATCTCTCCTATAACTGCATTTCCAACTGAATATGGGGAGCTAGATTGAAAATGCCCTGCTAACCCTTCAGATTTTTAATTTGGGGGGTCTCCATACTTCATTAATTGTGAAGTTCTATAGATTCCACCTTCACCATTTCTCTCACATTTACATCGGTACTTCCAATCCCACTTAATACTCCCTAGATGCATGATCTTTGCCTCTTTCAACTTTCCCCTCTTGTTATTAACTTTGGCCTAAATGCCAAATTGATTTTCCAAAACCTACCTTTTACCATGTGACTCTTTTGAGTAACATCCTTTGATGACTCCCATTACTTGCCTAAAGAAGACACAAATACCTGGTTTTAAGTTGTAAACAAACTAAGCATATATAATCTCATTTAATCATCATGGCAACTGCATTATTATTCTAAATCTACAGATATGAAAGTTAAAATTTAGAAATGCTAAATGCCTAAGGTTCCAGAGCTGCTGAGTGACAGGCATTCCCACCCACTCTAATAATGACATCACTGTACTCTCTTCTAAGGTAAGAGTCATAAAAAAGCTGATGTTCATATTAGGAAATATATATAAATATATGAATTGGGATTTTTGTTCATGTTTACACTGTGAAATGTAACTGCAATGAGTAGCTAAGGAAAGACTTTTTTTTTTCCTGATCTTTTGGATTTTTGTTTGTTTTGAGTCATGAAAATCAAATCCACTGTCTTTCTCTAGTCTCATTTCAACAAAGACAAAAGAGGCTAGCTCAAATGAACTGTGCAATAGTAAGGAGAGCTAGCAATATAAATGTATATATAGCTCATGAATAATCAAGAAACTCATTCTTTTGACTGCTTTTCCTACTAGCTTTTTCAATTAATTGTGCTTAAGGTGATTTGTAAATTGTCAAGCAGTGTCTTTTCTCAGGGATATATATTTTGTAGTCAAAGCGAAAAGATTTATGCTTTCCTTCTATGATCTTTAGTTAATTCTAACAGGGATGAGCCAGACTGAAAGAAGAAACAGGGAGTCTTTAAAAGATCATAGGCTGATGTATTTAGATAAACCTATGCTGTGTAATATGACATTAACGGTGTTGAGCTCCACAGAAGCAAAATGAATCATTCCCTCAGAGAATGCCACCTCCAGGGAGAGTCAGAGGTTTCTTTTGTTGTAAATAACAAGAGAAATGAAAATGAATAGAATCAGCTGAAAAGCGACAAATTTGAAATAGAACAACATCATACTTTTTGAAAATGGATCCATCCTTTGTAAGCAGAGACAATAAAATATTCAAGTAGGAAAGGAGTCAAGAATAGAAATGAAACCCTGCTTATTGAAGAGGATCAAGTAGACCTGTACTCTCTCAGACTATGTTTGTTTTTTTCCCCTTTAAAAAAAGAGAAAGATCGGTCCTGAGACTTGGAGATGTAGGGATAATTGTGCAATACAGATACCTTTGTCAGGATTTGTAAGTGATGAAAACTGGAAAATAACTAGGTAGTAATAAAACGGAATAAGCTATGGGGCTTAATTCTGGGCAGTGGTCTTTGCGTGAGTGGATTTGAAGTGGCTTCAAAATGAGAAGCTGCAGAAAAAGACAGTTTCCAGCATCGTGCACAAATGGCTTTGAGTGACCAACAGAGAAGGCATTAGTAAGTGTATAAATACCGTAGTACTAGATTCACTACCACCATTGTGGAGTTTGAAATAATCGAAGGGGGAAAATATCCCAAAGAGTAGTTTGTAATTCATAAAACAATATTGTCCTGATATATTCTCCCAGGAGGTAGGTCATGGGTTTCCTCTGACCAATAATTTGTAGATTTCTGAGGAGAGAATTGTTTCTTCCCGCCTATAATCGTGCATCTGGAGGGGTTGCTGATATTAGCATAAATAACTGATTACAAATTTTCATAGTGTTTGTAGGAAAAGAGCAAGACTGGTTGCGGGAACTGAGAGTTGAAGGGAAAAGTGGTAGTAGAGTTTTCTTTTCCCATGAAAGTCACGTTCAATATTATTACTTTCTCCAGTAGGCAGCTTCTAAAGTGATGGCATTAGTAGCATTTAGTTCAAACTGAAGTCCCTCTAAAACATTCCTGATAAGTCAATGCTGACCATACGCTTGGATGCTTCCAAACACAGAAAACTCATTATCTATTGGAGTAATATGGTCATCTTTGACTTAGACAATTTGGATTACGGAAACAAAGGCTTATATCAAACAAAATTGCTTCTCCCTGTGACTCCTAATCATTGGTTTAGCTCTAGCCAGACAGAAGACTGCTAAGTCCCTTTTCTTTTCTTTTCTTTTTTTTACTAATATTCTAATCCATAGTCTAAAAATACCTACTTTCAATCAGTTACATCTTTAATGATATATTATTAAAATTCTTCACCATGCTCGTCTGAATGATATGAACCCTCTCTAAGATGTCTATTCTTCTAATATGGAAGCATAGCTAATATATTATGCATTTTAAGTTTTTTGCCTTTTATAATGTTTCTTGTGACCACTCTAATCTTCATTGGTAATTCTCCTTCACTGAACCTCAAAAAGTCTGGTGTAAGACCTGTATAATGTAAGCCATATGATTTCTAAATATTTGCAGTATTTAATACTAGTTCCCATAAAATACAACAAATAAATTTCAGTACCTCTGTGTAAAGCAGTTTGAATAACGGAGTTTATTTTTTACTCATTCAAAATCCAATGTGGAAGTTGCTGGTTGGGTGTTTCCTCTGGGAATCACTTCTCAATTTATTAACTAAGGAATCTGGGCTCCTTCTACCTGGGTCACCACTTTCTGAACACAGAGCTTCCACAGCTACGATAGAAGGAAAATCAACAGAACAATAGGATGTGGGAGTATTCTTATAAGGCAAGTTAGAAAGTAGTACATATCATTTCCATGCATATTACACTGATCAAAGTTAATCATATTGCCCCACTTATTCACAAAGTGCTTGAATGTAGTCTTCATGTGTGTTTAGCAGATAAATTAGATGAGTTAGTGAATACTCAGCATTGTCTCTGCCACACCTTGCCCCCTTCTCCCCAGACATATATGATTCAGCTTGGGGATGCAAGATGGCCACAGGAAATGTGACTGCGACAGTGAGGAATATTAATATTTTAGAAAGTTTTCTGGAGGAAGTAGAATTTGATTTAGCCATTGAATGATGAGAAAGATTTTGATGTGGTGGGAAATGATGACAGCATTCCTAGCGAAGTGCCTCCTGTAGGTAAATGTGCAGAGCCATGAAAGTGTAGGATGCTCTCTTGTTGGATAGTTGAATTTCTGGGGATCCTTAAACTTAGCACACATTGATCTCGAATCAAGCACAGCACATGTTCATCCTCATTAGATAGCAATTAACTTCTTTCCAGAAGCCCTTTCAGAATTAGAAGTAAGGCATGCTGGTGGCTGGGAGTTGGTATTATATTTGGTGTGACTACTTATCATTTGAACCTTTCATGAAAATGCAGTATCTTTACTTGCATAAACTTTTGGTAGGATGACTTTCCTTAACTGGCTTAATTTCACTTTAACAGGCAACCTCTTCCAAATACCTTTGTATATTTCAGCCTTCAATGTCATTGTACCTTCTTCTAAATCCTGATTTTTCCAGTTTAATTTTGTCTTCTCCTGTAGATTTTATACTCTTTGATAACAGAATTTTGGATATCCTAATGTCCTCAGCCCAGTGAAGGAACTTAATAATTGTTAAAATATTGTTTGAGCCCCTTAATAGTGGTTCAAATAAGAATAGTTGGCTCTGTGATTCTTCGGATCTTTAAAATCTATGACATTACAGTTCTTTGCCTTTTCTTTACTTGGGCTTTTATATCAGAAGAGCCACAAAACTCCTAAGTTTTGTCTATAAATCTTCTAATTCTTTTCACCTTTACTATCAGACAGTGAAGGAGCAAAGAGCTAAATTGAAGTGATAAGCACCATAGCTCAGCTCTGGTCCCTGTAATAAATCTTCTGATGTGTGCTGCGGAACTGAACGTGAGCAAATGCCTTGTGCATACCACCAGCAACACACAAGCTAAATATTTTAAATTCTGATGCTTTATTCACACATTACTCTGCCTTATTGGCTAGCCTTGATTGACTTTAAGTTCTATTAACAGCCCCCTTTGCCCAAGTTTAGGGAAAATATGATTGCTACTCAGGATCTTGTTTGCCAAACAGGGAGCTTCAATAGCAAAGAGAAAGCAAAGAAATGTCGCCTCAAGGACAATTCATGGCCAATCAGTGTGCTTTTTAGAAGCACATTCTAATAGGCAATTTCAAATCTATGTTGAATCGCATGTTAAAATTGAATGATGATGGAGAGGAATGGGTCAATCTAAATTACAAAATAAGGGGGTTAAATTGATCCATACTCCCTAACCTGAAAGGTACCTTCTCTGATATCCAGAATAGTCCAGCTGCTTCCCTTTCATCCACACAGGGTTGTATTATTAAGTATTTAGAGAAATTTGAAAAAAGTGCCAATGAACTCTTAGGTTGAGTCACTGAGTCATCCCACTGGAAGACCTTGCCTTAATTTTGGGGTCAGATTCTAAGAAGTTGTTGTGTGGAGTTGGGGCACTATTTTTCCCCATGCTGATGAAGAGCAAGGATGGGTGAGTTATGAGATTGAGATAAAGTCATCACGATGGCAATCTTGCCAACCCAAAGAATTACTATCGTTCCAGGCAGGCGGAAGCAATGAAACACCTATGAAGAAAGGGGCCCTTGTGGGAGTAAAGAGTCTTTTAAGAAGCTACACTTTTTCCAGAAAACAAAGTTTTGAGACTTCTAGAAGAGATTAGGGAAGGACTTCACTTCAAACACTCCTAAGGGTTTACCTGCTATTCTTACCTCACCTTACAGAGAAAAGAAACAAATTCACCCAGCCAAGACATATGAAATCACATCTTGAAATCACAATGAGTTCTTAAACCCATTTCTTCTCTTGCCTCAGCTCAGCGGCTGTGTTCTTCTGTCAGTCAACTAAAGCTTTTCAAAAAGTTCTGAACATCACACAGTTTTGCAGGCAGGAGTCCTTACCACTACCGCTTCTTAGCAGGCATTTCTGGGAAGTGGCAATAAACTCATTAATTTAAGAATGTAGATAATGGATAGAATCGATTATTTTAAGAGTTGAAATCCACTCTGGGCATGTTGGGCTGAACAATGAAAAGACTTTCTCCAAAGTCAGGGTCAGGAAAAACACAGCCATAATAAATAGAGGGGAATAAGTAGAAAATAAATAGATAAGTAGGGGATAAATAGAAGGAGCAAATATATTTCCTGAACCTGGTGAGAAAATAGAGCATTCTAAGACCTTGAGAAACTGTAACAGCCTGAAATATAAGGGTAAAGAAACTTCAATAATTAAAAGCTTGCCAGGATGTCGAATTCAAAAAAAGATTCTAGCCAAGGGAATTTTGAAGACAATAATGCAAATGGTCAGTATTGATAGAATGGTTAATACAGGGAGGCACAGTTTTACATGTGTTTGCATACATTAACTAATTTAATCCTCATATTATATTTCTAAGTAGCTTGGTATTGGCATATCTATTTTACATATGAGGTAATTAAGTCTCAAGGAAGTGAAGCAACTTGCTCAAGGTAACCCAAGTAACAAGTTAGTGCGAGCCAAGATTTAAGCTCACAGTAGGTTAATTAAATACCTTATATATGGTGGCCAAAGCATCACCCAATGCAGTTCTGTGAGGGAAAGTAGGGAATCAGAGAAGCAAAAAAGATACTGTAGTTATTAAGAAAGAAATAAAAGAAATACAGTGGGATCAGCATATCTCCTGACCTGATGTCATTCCCCTGCTCCAATTTCATTTTCTGTCCTTATCCAAGAAGTGGAGGTTAGAATATAATTCAGAGGAGATAAACCCTAGATTTTGAACCTAGGTCTTTTCTTCTAGTAACAGCTCAGATCTTGTTATCTTCAGATTTTGCTTTCACACAGGTATTTCCCTTAACCACTTTTTTATCTAACTTTTATTTCTTCTATATATGAAAACCTGTGTGGCCCACAGATTGTTCTAAGTCAATCTCTGTCATTCACTGAGTCTCATCTTTCTGTTCATATCTATAGAACATATTTTAGCTTCTTTCTTAGTAAAATTTTTCATTTTTTCTTCTTTTCTGTCATTAACACTCTGATGTCAGATTGCATTACTTTTAGCTAAAGCATATTATGATGCATATAGAAAAGATTAAGTTTCAAAGAGTTTTTGAATATTGTAAATGGCAAATATGCAAATATTCACCAAAAATTTCAAAGCAGGAATTAAAAAATCAAAACATCACATGTTGATTTAAATTCAGTACCTAAAATACATTTAACACATATTAAGTCATCAATTCAAAGAAAGGAGATAAAAATTTATGTTCAGTTCTCTGAGTAAGTTAACACATAACTCACCTTTCCAAAAACGGATCTTGCATAGATATTTTTAAATACTATGCAAAATATCTCATGTAAAATCAGGCACATAGGACAGGAAAAATACTGTGTGATAAAGAGTTCAGAAAGTCTACAATTCAGATTAACTGGATCTCACAGTGAGAAGAAATGTTTTATTTAGTTAACAGCAGAGACAAGCTGGTGAATTATGTATCAGTAGTTAAGTCACAGGAGGCAGAGTCTGTCATGCTTTTCTAAAGGGTCATCTGTAGAACACCTATATGAAAGTTACCTATATGCTTTTAAAAACCAGAATCCAGATCTCCTTATCAAACCACCTCTTTCATACTATTTGAGATGAGTTTGTGCACAACTGGGTACAGGGCTTCCAAAGATGTTCTCTGGGTCTTTTTTTTTTTTTTTTTTTTTTTTCTCTCTCCACTTCTCAGTATTAACTCAATTAACATCTTTTCCAGGTTAACTCTATCTGGAATACTGCCCCTCTTGATCACAGGTGGGCTGTCAGGCATGCCTAAGGCTATATTCTCTTGGATGCATATCCAGCAGAAAAAGTGAATCTGCTCCCACCATAGATTAAATGAAAGTCCCAGCCTTTAAAAAATATCACTGCAATAGACAATGGAGAACCCTGCATCTCTTTTAGACATATCAACAACTTAATCATTTTTTGTGATATAGAAAAGATGACTGGTGAGAGTATGGAGAATGGGGTTGAGAGAGGGAGACAAAACTGGAAGTTTGAGACTATTGAAATAAGTAGGTGAGAAGGGAAGGGAGCCTGAACTAAGTGGAATTGAGAAGACAAAACAGACAATGGGGTCAAGAGATGTTTCAAAGGTACAGTTGACACAATTTTGTGGCTGCTTGATTGGATTTAGGTGTAGCAACAGGAGGCACATTACTAGATTTGGCAAGAGGTGGATTAAACTTCAGGCATACCTGGGTCCAATAGTTTAGATTAGGTCATCCCAGCAGGGATATTTACGTTGATACAAAGTACAGGACATCACCCTCTCCTTAAAATCTAGTGACCGCTAATCTGTTCTACATTTCTATAATTTTGTCATTTCAAGAATGCTGTACAAGTGGAGTCCTACAGAAGGTGACATTTTGGTTACATTAGCATTTTTCACTCAGCATAATTCTCCGGAGATTCATCCAGGTTGTTACATTTATCAATAATCTATTCCCTTTTATTGCTGAGTAGTATTCCATAGTGCAGGTGTACATTTTCTCTAACCATTCACCCACTGAAGGACCCCTGGGCTTTTTCCAGATTTTAGCTATTACAAATGAATTTGAGTTATTTTCTTAAAACTCACTCTGGCTGTTGAGTAGAGAATTAATTACAGTGAGCAAGAAGGAGGCCATGCCAGTTAACTCTGTGATAACTCCAAGCCACCACAGTAGGGAGATTCTTTACTCTGGACCTGGTGGGCACAGATGACCAGCCAGGCTATGTGGAATGTCTAGTCTCTACAGTAATTAACTACTCATTCTTAGGCTTTTCTTTGTGCAATGATTTTCCGTGAAGGGAAAAACATGGGCAGAGCAGCCTCTAAGTTTCCTGCTTCAAGGCAGACCAGGAACTGAAAATCAAAATGTCTTACATCTAATTGCCAAAATTAATGTAAAAGACAACAATAAAATGCTTAGCAATAAAAATAATTCCTCCAAATCAAAGACATGGAAATGCCAATTGGCTCTCATAGATATGTTTTGAATCGCATACATCATGCTAAAAGATGAAATTAAACTTGGGATTTTTCCCAAGGAAGTCTGGAGTAATTACTAGTCACAGAAAGTTATTTTCTCTCTGGAGATCTAGGCAACCATCACTGCAAAGTGTACTCTGGTCTCTCCTTTATCACATGAGAGAAGTGTTAAGTCAATGTCTTAGTGAAATAAATTGTAGGAGAGGCCATCTCTCCTGTCTAATACTTGTCTTTTGTTAGCAATATTGTGCTGGAGTAGTTTAATAGCAGTCATTATGGAAATAATTCTGTATCTCTTTTCTGGTTGCTAGAAGATTGGTGCCTACTGTCTTTGGAAAATGATTTTCTGATAAAATTTTGTTCTGTGTCTCTGCTCTGGGGCTTTTAAACTATTTAAAAATGTGTATATGCAGCTACAGTCATCATGGGATATGAAAGGTCTACTTTTTAGAGTTACTTTCACCTCCCCACCCCCTATAGAATATCTCATCATTCTTTATGGTAATTCTTTGGATTTAGTCTTGCTTGTGAAATAAACTTTGGAGCAACTTAAAAATCTTCTAAGATTCCATTTGGTGTTTTGATGGAGAAAAAAGTCTTTGCCATATTTTCTTCTTATATGTCCCCGAGGCCAAGATACATGAAGCATGAACATTAATTAAATATTGAAAAGCTAGTATATACCAGGCAGAGTTCTGTGTTTCAGACAGACAGTGGTGAACAAAACTGACTTTTTAAAAAAATCTCTATGGCTTTTATATCCTTATACTGTTTTCAGTCTCAGAGGAAGTACTCAATATTTTACCATTGGATAGGATGCTTCTTGTAGATGCTTTGTAGTTTCCTTCACAATATAAAGGAAATTTCCTCTATTCTTAGTACATCAAGCATTTTAATAAAGTGAGTATTGAATTTCACCAAGTAATTTTTTGTATTTTTTAAAAATTATTATACACTTTATCCTTAATTTTGTTAATGTAGTTAATTAAATGGATTGATTTTTCAAATTGGAAAACAATCTTAAATGTCTAGAATAACAATGATGATCTTAATGCAGTATGACTCTTATTGATTGGTATTATTTAATTTAGCATTTTTGCATGTATATTTAAGGGAGATACTGGCCTTAAATTTCTATTCTCATGACATTGCCAGCTTTTGAAATCAATAGTATCTGGTCTCATAAGATCAGTTGGGAATTGTTCTTTCTCTATTCTAGAAAGAGTAAGTATAAATTTGGTATTATTTCTTCTTTTAAAAATATTGGTTAATGTTTTCCTGTGAATCCATCTTGGCTAGGAGTTTTTTTTTTTTTTTTTTTTGTATTGTTGTTACTGTTGCTTTGTTGCTGTTGCTGATTTGCTTTTAAGTTTTTTAATTATGAATTTAATTTGTTTAACAGTTATTAAAATTTGTCAATTTTCTCAAATTTTTTTTCTTAAGAAATTTAACCACTTCATATAGAATGTAAACTTTAGTGACACCAAACTATTGATAATGTCCTTTGAATGTCATTTTAATGTCAGTAAAATCTACATTTGTTTTTTCATTCATCTTACTCTTTTTTCTTTGTTTCATTATTTTTTCATTATTTTTCTTTTCATGTTTCAACTTATGGTTTTTATGTTATCCAGCTTATATTTGTTGCACAATTTATATTGAATGACTTCAGTGGCCTAGAAGCAAATTTCTCAACCTGGACCTTAAGGACTGATATTTCTGCAGGCTTACACCAAGACCCTCTTTGTATTCATTAGTTTTTCTATGTTATCTCAACTTCTTGGGACTCTTAAATTCCAAACTAGATCTCTTTTTTAAAGTTATAGATCGTTGTAGAAAACCTTTTACTTTTCTTTTTGACTAGTATGCTACAAAAGCACCTCAAATTTTCTAAGTCTAGAACAGACCTCATGAGTATTACCCCTTAAATATGTCCTCTGCAATAGTCTGATGAATGATACAACATTAAAGTATGTGAATTAGAATCATAGAGGTTTCCTTGCTATCTTTCTGTACAGTTCTCTCTGTCTAGTGCACTGCCAAGTACTGATGATTTTGCCATCTAAGTATCTTGACTCTATTCACTTTACTGTATCTGTATCTCTGTCACTATTATTATTCACTTGGAGTGTACAGAAGCCTCTTCGTTCTTGCCTTCCTCCAATCTCTTAAGAGATTGACTGTTCTTTCACAAAATGAAACCTAATTTTGTCATTTCCTTGCTAGAAAATTTTGATAACTTCCCATATATTATAAGAGTGTGCCCCAGATCCTTAAGAAGGTTATATATCCAGCTGCTTCTTGCAAGGCCCTCTCTTTCATACTCTATTTCCCACCTACAGTAGAACTAAGCTTCTTAGTTCCAGAGACTTGCATAATTAACCCAAATATACCCCTCACCCAACATCAACAATTGTCAACTTGTCAATCTTAATTCACTTATACTCAGTTAACCCTGAACCCCAGACTATTCTGAAACAATTTCAAGATATCGTATCATGTCATTGACATACACATCAGTATGTATCTCTAATTTATCTCTTTAAAAAAATTACAATCATTTTCAAATCTAAAATTATTAACAATATTCAATATTTTCTTAGTAGAATCACATATGTAGTTTGTCTCTCTCTTGTTTTAATCAGGATCAAGATAAGATCCATGCATGCTTTTATATATCAATTCCCTATAATATTTTTATTAATTTTTAAAAGAAACTTAGCTTATTTGCTCTGTAAAGTCTCCTACAGTCTGAATCTTGCTGAATGCATGCCCATGGTGTTAACATGTTTTTCTTTTCTCCTGTATCATATTAAGTTTTAGAGGCTTTTTCAGATTCACATTCAGTTTTTTTTTTGGCTAAAAATATAGATGGTCTTATGTACTTCCAGGTGTCTCTATTTTTGGAAACACAATATTTGTTAATTAATAACATGTACTATTATTGCTTTAGTTTCACCCATTAGATTAAGATTTGACATGTGCATGAAATAGTTCTGTATTATTTATCACTGTAACCCATATGACTGTCATAGTGTCAATGTTTTCAATACATATTTAATTAAATTGCTAATTATGTATGTTATAGCTTGCATCGTTATGTATTTAGCATTCCAAGCTAATCTTGGTGTGCTGCCTTAAGAGGCCTGTACATGTCACTTCCTTAGCTAGGTGTAAAGTGAGAACGCTTGGCATTTATCTCTCTCCAAACCTCTGCACCAAGAGATAACTAAACTCTAGCATGGCTTCTGGCAGCATAAGGCTATGTTCCTAGGATGACCCCAGGCACCTATTAAAATGCCTGCCTGAGAAAGCTCAGTGCAGCCAGGAGAATTTACTGTTAGTTCTAGCCAACACTTGACAGTAGGTCCTTGGTCTTCCTTTCTTAGAATATTTACTAAGAAGAACTTACAATTATGAATACTACTTCTGCTTCTCTGAGATATACATGTATCTCCTACAACTCAGAAGTGTCTTTCTCAAGTACCTGAAAGTCATTCCTTAGAAATACAATCATCAGGAAGGATAGAGCTTCTGTGTCCAGTCACAATGGGAGCACAGAATCCTAATTTCAATAATTGCCAGCTGGCAGGATCACATTTACACTGAGCAACCTTTTGTAACTCCTCACTTAACTGACTCTACTTGAGCCCCTGGTTACCCTCACCCTCTGCATTCATTCTCCCTTTAAAAGGCCCAGTCACCTGTGCACAAATCTAACGGAGCCCAGCTCTTTCCCCTACTGTCAGTTACTGAACAAAATCTGTTTCACCACTTTAACTAATGTCTAACTGTGTTTATCTTTGACATAAGCTAAATTTATGTCATAATCTATATTGATGAAGTACTGATACGGTTATAGGTCATTATAACTCACCCCATCATTTCATGTGCCACAGATGCCTTTGAGCCAATAAGGTATCTCAGAGCTTACAAATCTCTGCAGCTGTGTCTTCCTGAAGGTGATTGTAGAAATATGCTTAGTATGCTTCTTCGCTATAGCTTTTTCTACCCATTCCAACTATACCAAAGGTCTTTTTATTTTCTAACTCCGCTTAATGCTAAGCTGACTAAATACAAGCTGACTGTGTCCCCTTACATGCAGTTAAGTAAGCTCAGTTAAATTTAATGGTGTTTCCCCCCTTTTTTCAGCATGCATGGATTGTTTCCATAACATCAGATATAAGTAAACTTTCTGTGTCTTTACTCTTTTTATTTATTTATTTTTGTTATTTGAGCCACACACTATCAACTTACACAAATCTAATTCTTTCCTAACCTCCAATTGGAAATAACTTATACTTTTGCCTCCATTTTCTCAGCTTGCAATAAAAGGTTCAGATATAAAACAAGCCCAATACTATACAATTGTGGGGCAATTCCACATTAAGTTGGTAAATCATTTAGGCAGAACTCATTTATCAAAAATACATTTACTTAAATCACAGTTGCTTTGTGTGCAGAGGTACTAGATTGGTTATCCAGGGCTTACTAAATAGTTTATTGAACCAAGATTTGTTTGAATGTAGCAAAAAACAGCCCATAGTAAAATCAAATAAAATCCCTATTTCTGGGAATAGTACCTTGGAGGAAATGTGATTGTAGTTCATTATCATATCATAAACGTTTAGTTCAACAGTTAAATATTTCCTGGTGTATTTCAAAATAGTATAAATAGAATTTACAACATATTTTGTTATCACTCTTGATTTAAAAGTTGTTGGTATTGTCTACTATTGCCACACCCCTTCCTTGGTCATACCTCTCCTGAGAAATAGAAAATAACAATCTCATATGATGGAGCTGGAACCTTTGTGTTTTATCTTTTGTTTTTAAATAGGTTTTACTTATTATTTTTTATTTTTAGCTGTGTTGGGTCTTCCTTGCGGCACGAGGGATCTTCACTGCAGTGTGTGGGCTTCTCTCTAGTTGTGGTGTGTGGATTTTCTCTTCTCTAGTTGTGGCACATGGGCTCCAGGTTGTGGGCTCTATAGTTTGCGGCATGCAGACTCTAGTTGAGGTGTGCAGGCTCAGTAGTTGTGGCGTGTGGGCTTAGTTGCCCCATCGCATGTGGGATCTTAGTTCCCCGACCAGGGATTGAACCTCCTCCCCTACATTGCAGGATGGATTCTTTACCGCTGGACCACCAGGGAAGTCCCCTGGAACCTTTGTTTTTGACCTGAGTTCCTAACTGAATTCTAGTACCTAAGACAGCTCTACTTTCCCCCTCACTCCAAAATGCTCTAATATTCAAAGGGAAAACAGTTTCTGCAATTCATGAAACACACACAGAGTATTAATACTTTAGAGATAAAATATGTCCTGAATTGAAATAATGGATAGTAATAGGGATAATTCTGACTTTGAATCTGTGGGCTGGTTCTTTGTTGTATCCCCTGAAGATGGTGTCCCAACAAGTAGAGGTGGCCCTTTTTTAGGTACAGTGGTTAGAAAAACAGGATCCAGAGTTGGGCTGCTCTGCCCAACCTGCTCACTTCCTAGCTGGGTCAAATTGAATTTGGAACCTTTTAATGCCTCTGTTTCACCATCTTACAATAGAGGTTATTTATAATCTCTCTATACAGCCCAATAACAACTCCAACTTGCTAGACAGGTGTTAGGCAAGCTTGGGCTAATCTTGTTCCATTAGCTTAAAACACATAATCAAAAAAAAAAAAAATGTTGTTTCAGCCTATATCAGTTGTAAGAATGCTCCCTGAAGACTTCCCACTGCAGGGAACATAGCTGACAGAACATAGCAGGTATATTAAGTCTGACTCACTTCTGTGAGACACAGGTCTCCTCTCACTGCTGAACGTTGGTGCAAGGATTTCCAAATGGACTTGGGCATTTCTGGGACTCTCTAGGCCGCTTCCACCCAAACTTCTCTCTCCTTCACTCAGGGCAGAGTTACAGCCCCAGGCTTCCCCGGCTCCCTCCCCATTTCGCCATCTCCCCCCGCTCCCCTTTAATACCCTTGCATACCTATTCTGGTCTTGGGATTTGCTGTATGGAGGAGTAACAAGTAGCCCCTACGCTACTATCCTCTCTGAGCTGAAATGGTTGGACTTCCTGCCTTCAGGTCATGCCCTGCCTACTTTCTGAGACATTCCTCCCCAGGGCAGTGCATCTTCCAGCAGTTTCCCAGCACACCAAATCATGGGCTCTAGGATGAATCTTGGTGCCATAAACCTGGTATCAGTCTTGCTTGTTGTGTGGTAGGCACGTGTATTAGAGCTAAGCCCACATGTAGTGATTAAGATAACACAGAATTTTGAAATATCTTCTTATTATCAATAGGGCTTTGGGGGTAGAAGCAGAGGGAGAAACTGAAAAAGCTGGCATCTATAAAACAACATTTGAGATTAAAACTATCAATACAAATTCACTTATATCTTTTACTTTTTCTCTTTTTTTATGTTCTCCAGACTTTTCCTAGCAATGAGATCAAATTATCATGGTTTAATTTTGCTTTTTTATAAAAGCTTTCAGCATCCAAATAAAAACATAGCAGTTTTGTGTTTTTTCTTTTCCTGATTTTCCTCTTATTTGTAAGTAAAGTGTGTATAAGGTGACAGCAATTTTTTTTAACATAAGAAGCTGTTACATTTTATTATATTACCACAACACTAAAAACAACCTCTTCTATTGTCTAAGTAATCCTAGGTAAGAGGCTATGGGATTTATTTGCTGCAAAACTGTTTCTCTCTCTCTCTCTCTCTTCTACGTGAATACTCTTTGTTTCTATCAGAGACTGCAGGCACTCTCCTGGTTATTTTTTTGGAGGCATCATCTCAGATCAGGAATCCATGGTGACAGTTAAAGGGATCACATGGGTTCTACATGAACCTTGGGGCAAAGGAGGGTTTGATGTGCTTACCTCAGAGCCAGTGAGGCTTTTAATTAGTTATATTGTACCTTCCCAGAGAAGCCACTGGTATCTCATGCTAAACACCTATCGTAAAATCAAGAATCACAAACCACCTGGAAATTAAAAGAGAGGGAAGATAAATGCTTTCAGAATTAATAATAGTGTTGGGACTCCCATGGTAGTGCAGTGGTTAAGAATCTGCCTGCAAATGCAGGGGACATAGGTTTGATCCCTGGTCCGGGAAGATCTCACATGCCATGGAGTAACTAAGCCTGGGCACCACAGCAACTGAGCTTGTGCTCTAGAGCCCACAATCCACAACTACTGAGACTGCACAACTGCAGCTACTGAAGCCTGCGCACCTAGAGGTTGTGCTCCTTAGCAAGAGAAGCCACCACAATAAGCCTGTGCACCATAACGACAAGTAGCTCCTGCTCGCTACAACTAGAGAAAGCCCTTGCACAGAAATGAAGACCTAACACAGTCAAAAATAAATAATTTAATTAAAATTTTTAAAATTAGAAAATAATTTAAAAATAATAGTGTTTGGCCTGAAGAATGTGCTAACAAACTTTCCTATGAATACACTTATTATATTTATTACAGGGATGTCAGTAAACATATTTTTGTAAAAATCATTGAAGAGGGCTTCCTAGGTAGCACAGTGATTAGGAATCCACCTGTCAATGCAGGGGACATGGGTTTGAGCCCTGCTTTGGGAAGACTCCACATGCCACAGAGCAACTAAGCCCTTGCACCACAACTATTGAGCCCATGTTGCTGCAACTATTGAAGCCCACACACCTGGAGCCCATGTTCCACAACAGGAGAAGCCACTGCAATGAGGAGCCCACGCATCACAATGAAGAGTAACCCCCACTCGCAGCAACTAGAGAAAGCCCATGTGCAGCAACGAAGACCCAATGCAGCCAATAAATAAATAAAATAAATTAAAAAAAACATTGAAGAATTTTCTCTCAGCTTCTGTTGTGAGAACTCCTGCTATTTCTCCTCATCAGTTGTTGTTTTATTATGTCATAAACTCTATAAATTTGTAACTAATCATATTTTACTCTCTGCTTTGTCTTTTTAGCAACTCTAAAACCAATTTGTATCGTACCACAAACACAAATTTTGAATACCAACCAATCTTATCTTGAACTTTGGCTTATTATTGTTTTAAACGTTTATGTCTTTTATCGATTAATCCCCTAACTTTTTACTTATGATCATCAGAAATGTGTGCTCTAAGATCTCATCTTACTTGATGGGATGCAATCAATATCCTATTTTTATGGTATTGATTTTATTTATCCTAATGTCTGACAATTTGTTCTCTGTAGTCTTTTTTGGAGGGAATCATTTTGTTTTCTGTTTATTAAGTTCTCCTCTTTCATGGTATTCACTGTCCTCAGTGCTTGGTGGTTCTTGGTCCTGTGATCACTTCCAGGGAAATTTTTGCATTGTTTCCTCAGTTCTTTTTCTGATTTCTTTTGTTATATATCTTTCACAGTTCTTATTTTCTGGTCTAGAAATGGAAGTTTTTTCAGCATTTTTAATATCTTTTTTCTGAAATACATGTGACTATTGAAGAGATGAGTGAGGCTCTTAGATTCACTTTCTCATCTTGTTTCAGTCTCCTTTACTTATTGATTTCATGACTCATTCAAGAGAATGGAGTCTATCACTTGGAAGTCTCTGATCCCAACTAAGGGCTATGAAAAAAGCAAAAGATAAAGAAGACCAGTAAGATCATCAAAACCAATGGGTTGATATCTGGATGTGCAAAACTGTAAGAAAGAAAACTTGGGAACACCAGCAGGGGCAGCAGGTGCAATTGGCACTCAGCATGAGGTCACTTCCTAGAAATAGATTCGGTTAACTGCATGTGTGTGGGAAGACATTCTGGAACCTTTTTGAAACATTGAAAATGTTGAAGTATGTGGGCCTAGCGATGGGATTCAGAATGTCCTGCTTGAGCAGTGGAGGAGCTGAGGGTGCGGGGCGTGGAGACTAATATCACCCTGTTTGGTCCTGAGGGATGGATGGTTAGCCAAAGACGGGTAAGATTCCTCAAGGGAGGAACAACCTAAGACAGGCACAGTCGCAGAGAGGCCAACACGGGTGGGGCACAGACCCTTAATCCTTTTGAGAGAGGTCTTCTGCCCCCAGGGCTGCTTTGCTCTCCACGCCCAGCTCAAATCAGGACCCAGGAGGCAAACAAAGATCATTGCCCCCAGTCATGTGAGGCCTTTGATTGTTTATGGGATTAACCTGGGAGTGTTAGACCCTTAGGCTATGCCGAGAACTCAATAAAAGCAACGTGGGATCAATCAGCGAGGCTCTTGATCCTAGAGGTCTTGAGTCCCCCGGTCCCATCTTTCTCTTCAGTCTGTGTCTGTGTGTTCTTCAAGCTTGCGGCACCCGTCACTCACCTCGAGTCGCCGAGTTGATCCCGGCACATGTGACTCTTAGGGGTCAGTGTAGTATCTTGAATGGTTTGGCCAGCTCTTCTTAAGGATAATACAAGTCAATAACTATTGAGAGCTGCTTATCACTCTGAGAACTCAGGAAAGAAATCACATTGTAGCACCTTTTCTTCTCCCCATAGATGCTGTAGTAGTTGCTTTCATCAGATATGCTTTATAAGCTGGTTTGTAGTGTGGACTCACCCAGAGCGTAGGCAGGCACTTAAAGACTGGATCCCAGATGAGGCATAGTGATGATTTTTATCTTTTCCACACTAGAGAGGGAATGAAGGGCTTATGTCATTTCTAGAGATTTACTGAGGTTTGGCCACTTAGAGGATTTTTTAAAGAATGTCTACTGAAGGCAATTTAAAGAGGCCAAGGATCTTCAGAGTGTTCAGGCTGTAAAAATGAAGTTTTTCTTAGGGATAAAATAATGTTTCATAAATGGAACATTTCACAAAATTATCTATGTGAAACCCAAAGCTCAGTTTATGGTGAGCTCTCAACCATTTTACCTATTTTTGTTTTAAAAGTGATTGTTTTTAGCTGCTTTGAACATTTCAAGTCACTCATATTTTCCTCTCCCTAATAATTGGCATTTTGTGAGGCAAGTATTTAAACTCAAACATCTCTATAGTGAGGCAGTTGCAATTTTGTATGAGATAAAGTAACAGCAACACACTTCCCTTTAAGAATGTTTAGGTGAAGATAAAATTATTCCTTTCAAATGACTCTCTGGCTTTGATCCATGTCAGGAGTAGTTAAAGCAGAGTAAATTTGCAACATATTCTTCATCATTGAAACAATTAATTTAATCTTGATATAGTCCTTTGTAACTTTTAAAACTTCAATACATGTGAGAAATCAATTATTTCATGGGAAATGGAAATTAAAGAGTTTAAGAAAATCTCCCAGCATAAGTGAAATTAGGAGATCACCCTTTAAATCTTCCGAGATCTGAATTATGTCATTTTTCTGGCACAGATAAGACAGACAAGTGTATTATTTATTTCTTTTTTAGACCTGATAGAATACAGTTTCTTTTCACTCTTAATTTTTAAAATTTTCACATAACTCCATTTCTGTTCACTTGCATTGACAAAGATTAAGGCATTAATTAAAAAAAAAAATCTTAAAAATCTGTCAGTGAGAGAACATTGATGTAAACATGCCTGAATGCGTATGCTTTCTCAACAGCTTTTTTACTGGCTGTTCTAGCATAATTAAAGCATATTTGAAGGACTAAAAAAGTCAAATGGTTTTTCAGAAGCATAGTTTAAACAAATTTTCACACTGCCTTTATCTTCATTATTATTTGACATGAGGTATGATTAAAAGGGGGTGTGGCTATAGAGTAACTTTCTGATGCCTTCTAATCATAGAAGTTCCCTGCTGTGAGCTCACCAAGGGCACTACTACCTGTTATCTTCTCTCCACAATTGTCTTCCCTTCTGTCTAGACTGGCTGAAAATCCCACAAGCATTCTCTGCCCTTGCAGTTCAATATCTCTTGATACTTCTTCCTAGGATCCACTGAGAGAAGCATAGTGCTAAAACAGTAATAAAAAGAGACAATAATTCATATTAAATTTGTTTGACATTAGATTTAATTAAATGCTGTTATGTTTACTTTTGAAAAGATAATGCATTTATGTGTTCAAGATTTGGTAGGTACAAATGTTATAAAGGAAAATTCTGCCTTTCACTACTTACCTCCAGTCCACCTATCCAGTTTTCTTCCCTAGAGGAAACCACTTTTAGTAGTTTCTTTTGTATCCTTCAGCAGGCATTGTTTTCCTCCCAGCTTCAGGGACATGTGTATTGATTGCATTTTTTTCAGTTAAAATATATGTTAGAGATAACTCTACATAATGTACATAACAATTTGTCATCAAAAAAGAAACATATAGAATTCCATTGTATAGATGTGTAATAATTTATCTAGCTCTATAAATGGGTATTTATCTCCTTTCTAAGTTTTGTTATTGTGAATGGCAGGAAGGAAATTGAAAACTTATTTTCTAGTGTGGTTGAGTAAGCTCCTACTCGACTGATCCTCTTGAAGATAACAACTGTAAACACTGCACAAATTAAACAAAAAACATAGGCACATAAGGAAATGAGCCCAACAAGGCACATTAAAAAGGAAGGTAACATTTGAATGAAAATGTCAGCATGTGTTCCTAATTTTTTGTCTTTTAACCTAAGGGTGGGTCATAATTGGTGTGATGGAGAACAGCTGAAGCTGTAATTTAAAACAAAAACAAACAAATAGTAAAGTTTTCTGGCCTGAAAAAGCAGAGAAAAAGCTTGGAGTAACCTTAGCTCATAGCCATTGGAATGTGAGGAGGGAATCACAGAGATAAGAGAGTCAGAGAAATGAGAGAAAGAACAATAAATATGGTCAAATTTCTGACCCCAAAACATGTAAGTGTGTAGCAAACAGAAAACAGCTCAGCTAAGTCTAAAAATTGATTTGAGATTTGAGTTGCACAGAAGACAATTTGAGGATCAGTCTAACCAGTATATACTGCCTATTATACAGATACTATTAAAAGGCATATAAAAAAATAAACAGGCAAAAAAATCAAATATGTTTATAATACAATAGAAAAATACATGTAAAGAGAAACACATACCCCATTTTCAAGAGGAAAGGCAATCACAGCATATTGTGACTCTGAGATGTTGGAATTAGCCAGAAAAGTCTTTATAAAAGGTCATTATAAAAATGCTTAGTGAAATTAAAAACAAAATTATTGTGGTAGATGAAAAGAAGGAAAAACAGCAGTCAAATAGAAACTGTGTAAAAGAACACAATAAAATAAATTGAAAAAAGTTTCAAATATAAAATTAAAAACATAGGATGAAGTTAATTTCAGAAAGTACATAATGAAAGGAAAGAGTCAAAATTTGGGAACACAGATCAATAGAAGTTAAACAATCAGAAGAATGTAGAAGGAAATAAAAATATCAAATAAATTCAAAGACTCATGGTCCCTGATGAAAATATCCAATTGTATAATATGTATGTGACTTGAATCCTAGAAAGAGAGAAATGAAAGCCAAGGAATATATTTGAAAAAATAATGGGTGAAAATTTCACAAATTGGAGAAACATAAATTCAACAATTTTAAATGCTTAGTGGAACTCTAACATAATAGTTGATCTGCTAAAAAACAAACACAAACAAACAAAGTCTTGAAATCAGCCAGATAAAAATGTCCCACTACATACACAAACGCATGACCTTTCACTAGAAGCTATGGAAGTCAGGTGGCAATGGAACAACCACTTTCCCATGTGTTGTAGGGAGCATATATTGTCATCTCAGGTTTGTATATCTGGCAAAAATGAAAAATGAAATAAAGATATTCTTATGGTAATTTTTATTCAGAATACATGAATAACAGATGTTTTAAAGAACATTCCCCTCAAGATGAAGAGTCACAATACTAGAAGACAACTTGGTTCTTTGGAAAATAAAGAACACTAAATGTGGTAAATATATCATAATTCTAGTAATATGTTGTAATGGTCTTGAACTAAAGAGCAAGCTAATGAGAGCTGACAAACCTATATATAAAATAAAAATATACATACATAAAAGGAAAAACAATATGACATGGGGAAGATTTACTATTTCCTTTTTATTTTTGGTATAATTTGTCATGGAATTTAACCATGGATGGCATTATTTTATGGTTAAGGGCAAAGAAATTAATCAGAAAAATTTAATTTAACCAAAATAATTCATCACCAAAGAAAACACAAGAAAATGGATGACAATGGAGGAAACTTCCTTTTTGAATAGACTATGTTGTTATGCCCAAAGTTCTATTGTCTGAGAACTGTTGCTGATTTAGCTTCTGGAAATTCACAAAATATTCAGACTGTACTTTCAAGGGAAAAGAAAAGAAATAACTTATTTAACCATATTATGGGTCAACTTTATAGTAGTTTTTTGAATAAAAAAAGTCTGAATTCCATAAAAACCAGAGACTATGGAACCAATTCGGGCTGCCTAACTTAAGTGAAGATATACAGGTATTTGTGATCATCATTGGAAACTTAGTGAATAAATTAAGTACTCAACAACTTTTGGAATACATGAATGATTGAAGAGAAGAGATGAGAAAATAGAATGACTGTATCAAGGAAAAGAGCTAATATTTATAATAGAACTCTAGGACAATCATTTAATATTAACTTTGATGTGTAAAATTGATACAATTTTGTGATCATACTTTGGCCCATAATATCACTAACTAACCCTCATGTTTTACAAAGAGCATGTGCTTCTATGGAAGAGCAGCGAAAACATCAAGCCTGTTAGTAAATGGCCTTGAATTCCAGACCTGAGTCTGTAGGAGACATTTGAAATAGTCTTAGTGGGGAATTAGTGAAGGACAAAGCCAAGTTCTGGGTAGATTAAGCTGATCACAGAGACCTTAGTTTCTAAGAATTAAGATGTCTCCTTTCCCAAGGAAAGAATCATAAAAATTTTTTTCCTCTAAACAATGGAGAATATTTATGCTAGGTAGTAGATTCTGTCCAGATGACTTCTTGTGGATGCCTTGGTTTTCTAATTTTGATCCTTCTTCCATTTTTAAAGATATGCAGATGCGTCTATTCTTTACTAAGCAAATCAACATTTAGTATTTTTTTCTACCTAAATGATGTGTGCAACATTATTAACTGCAGTGTTGCTTATAAGCCCAAAAGACTGAAAATAGTCTATATTTTCATTAATAGGATCTTATTGAATAAATTATGGTTCATCCAAATATTACAATAAACATTTTTCAAAATATGTTGTTAAAAACAACTCTTCATGTACTGAAAAACTTTTTCTAATTTATGTAGTTAAAAGAAAGAATAAAATGTAGAATGCTGTGTAGCATGTTACCTTTTATGGAAAAGGAATATTTTTATTTTTTTATTTTTATATGTTTGCATTTGCATAAAGAAACTTCAGAAGGCTGCAGAGAAAGTAATGGTGGTGTTTAAACTATGGAAGAAAATCATAAACCAAGTAAATAAAAGATATAGAAGGAACACCATTTGCTGGATTTTTTTTCTCTAGCTATCAGAATGTACTAACAAGCAAATATTACATATAAACATGCCAGTAAGCAAAACATTTCAAGCAGGGGCATCAGTTGATCATAAGACTGGTCTCTGCAGATCAACACAAAATCTCGGTTGAAAGAGGATGAGGAGTAAGTGCAATTGAGCACACTGTGGGCTGCTTAGAGACACTAATGCTTTCAAACCGCTTCACGATAATCTAATTTCTGCTCCTCACTATTAAGGAAAGCAAATTGTTTTCCCACAAACAAATTCATGCCTCCAGTGAGTATTGGGCAGTGGTGAAATGGTATGTGTTTACTTGATCAAGATATCATTTCATAATGAACTCTCCATCATGCCCCGCCCTCCTAAATCAAGGGAGCAGACAGGCCAATGTCAGACAGTACTCAGAGCTCATCAGGGACTTGCATTTAACATCAAAGAATTTCCTGTTCTTTGTGTTTACTGGCAATGAGAAAAGACTTCATCATTTAGCACTGCCAAAGATTTAAAAGTCACTTCTTTCCTATCTTCTCTAGACTGCACTTGATAGTTGCTTGCTTTGTTTTCCTCCAGCTGCCTCATATTGAAGCTATGCATGTGCACTCATGTTTGTTAAGTAAAATATATCATGATAGTTAAATAACTATATGTTCAAATTTCAATTTGAAACCTACTAGAAAAATGACTGAGGAATTTGCCTATCTAAACCTCACTTTCTCATCTATAAAAGCGGATAATGATGTCTAACCAACTGAGGCTGTTGATACAAATTGAGTTAATGTCAAGGAAGTATCTTCTTTTGTCTAGATTAGTCTGCCTTAATACAGGGGATAATGTAAATTTCATGCTCTGTATATGTAAGCCTTGGGTCATGCGTTTAGTGCCCAATCACATTAAAGGAACTTGTCATATCAGTGACTATACCTTATTGGATACACATTTGGAAGAAAAGAAATACTTTTTCAGATTAGGATTATTTTGTAATTGGAGAAGGGTGCCATCACCGCTTTGTTGAAACCTTTGTCTAAGATACCTAATCTTATAAAAAAGAGATGACACTGCCATGAAACTCATTGCAACTAAATGTATTAATAAGGGTTGTCCACCACTCGCTTCTCCTATTAAAATAATCTAAATTATAAAGACTCTATTGAACATTTTCTGTTATATTCTCTATTTTACAGAGGAGGAAACTCAGGCTCATTGGCCTGTAGTTACCCAGCTAATAGCTAGAACTGAGAATCAGTTCCAGCAGCCTGATTCTAAACTCTTTGTTTTTAACCACTGTATTTCCCAAATGCTTCTAGAGAAGATCTGACATTCTAGATACTCCAGTAATATTGAATCCAAACCAATTATTTTGTTTTCACTTCCTGAGTCAGTCCTGGCTCTGCAGACACTGAGTAATGGTGAAGCTTTTTACCAGGCCATGTACTGGGGCTCCCTGATTAACTTGACTCCTGCTCCTGGCACACATGGAAGCATCACCCTTCCTACCCTCAGTTAAGCCTAAGAAAGTATGTTGGGGAAAGTAGTGGAAACTTTTATCAGATGCATTCAGATTATTCTTTGCCTCTGTGATGCTGTTTGCAGCATAAAATGGGAGGGGATATTTTATTTGTTAGAAATTGATATGAGAATAGGAAGGAGAATTGATCTTGAGGCTTTATTTTTAGAATTTTATTCACATTTTTTTAAGATTTATTTTGGGCAGTCATTCTCAAATGAAGAGATAGCTTTGTACTTAATGAGAACCAGAGGAGATAGAGAACCCATAAAAACTCTGGATTAGTTTCCCATTCTCTATCCCATCTAGCTATCCAAAGTGTGTGGATAAATAAATAAATGCCAACTGCCACCATCATCTCTATAATTACTGTATTCCAGCACAAGGGCAGCATCTCCTAACCCTAATATGACAGATCTCAGAGGGTTTGCTGGTTTGTTGTTTTAACAATTTTTTAATTGAAGTATAGTTAATTTGTAATGTGTTATTTCTATCTGTATAGCAAAGTGATTCTGTTATATATATATATATATATATATATATATATATATATATGTATATATATATGTATGTATATATTTGTATTCTTCTTAGATTCATTTCCATTATAGATTATTACAAGATAGTGAATATAGTTTCCTGTGCTATATCATAGGTCCTTGTTGTGCATCTATTTTATATATAGTAGTGTGTATATGTTAATCCCAAACTCCTAATTTATCTCCCCCTCACCCCTCATGATCCCTTTTGGTAACCATAAGTTTGTTTTCTATGTCTGTGAGTATATTCTTATTTTGTAAACAAGTTCATTTGTATCATATTTTTAAATTCCACATATAAGTGACGACATTTATCATTGATTTACTTCTCTTAATATGATAATCTCTAGGTCCACCCATGTTGTTGCAAATGGCATTATTTCATTTTTTATGGCTGAGTAATATTCTGCTATATATATACATAAATATGTATATATGTATATCTCACATTATCTTTATCCATTCATCTGCCAGTGGACACTTAGGTTGCTTCTATGTCTTGACTACTGTAAATAGAGTTTTCTCTGGATATATACCCAGGAGTGTGATTGCTGGCTCATATACTAACTCTATTTAAATTTTTTTAAGGGCTCTCCTTACTGTTCTCCATGGTGGCTGCACCAATTTACATTCCCACTAACAGTGTAGGAGGGTTCCTTTTTTTCCACACCCTCTCCAGCAATTATTATTTGTAGACTTTTTGATGATGGTCATTCTGGCCAGTGTGAGGAGATACTTCACTGTAGCTTTGATTTTTATTTCTCTAATAATTAATGATGTTGAGCATCTTTTCATGTGCCTGTTGGACATCCATATGTCTTCTTTGGAGAAATGTCTATTTAAGTCTTCTTCCCATTTTTTTTTTGGTTGTTATTTTTTTTCAATATCAAGCTGTATGCACTGTTTGTATATTTTGGAAATTAATTTCTCATCGGTAGCATTATTTGCAAGTATTTTCTACAAGTTGTAGGCTGTCTTTTTGTTTGTGGTTTCCTTTGCTGTGCAAAAGGTTTTAAGTTTAATTAGGTACCATTTGTTGATTTTTGTTTTTATTTCCATTAGTCTAGGAGACATATCCAAAAAATATTGTAACAATTTATGTCAAAGAGTGTTCTGCCTATGTTTTCCTCTAGGAGTTTTATAGTATCTGGGCTTGCATTTAGGTCTTTAATCCATTTTGAGTTTATTTTTATATATGGTGTTAGAGAATGTTCTAATTGATATCAGAGTTTTTATAAGGGCCCAGATTACATGGAAACATCAAAAATACTTAGTTATGGCTTAGAATTTCAATATATATAGTAGGAGATATTGTACAATTTCTTACAACGTGGTTTGGAGACTAAATAATCACTTTGGGAATAAGTTGAAAAATAAGTTTTCTATGAACGCTTCACCATAAAATTCTGATTCTAATTTAGTCTGAGGTGGGACCCATTAATCAGATTTTTAAAATAAATTCAGTAAATGTTTCATACTCTGGTATTTAAGAGACTTTTGTGAGCCTCTTACTGTTCTTTCGGAATTAAAGGCTCTTCTAAAGAAAATTGGAATTATTCCCCCAGTGTAATTATTACATCTGCCCATCTTGCAGGCCCAGTTTTGACCCCTCTATTGGGTCCCATTACCTCTTTTGGCCATATGTTAAGGAACTCACTGAAGAGATCCCAGAAATTATCTAGTCTAAATGACTCATTGACTCACATAATAGAAGCCAGCACTAAAGAATGTATAGCTCAAGGTCATGCTGATGGCCAGTTAGAGACAGAGCCATGGCCAAGATGCACATCTGTTGTGTACCAAGGTAGGGTGAAGAGAGCCCAGAAATGAAAATCAAGCAGACATTATTTTGAATTCTGCATCTCCAACATACTGTATTTGTGAACTTAGCAAGTCACTTTACCTTCTGGTCCTTAGTTTCTTTGACTGTGAAATGTGAATAATAACAAATATCTCCTAGAACAACGGACTGAATTCAAGATAACATTTGTGAAAAGTGGGTGCTCTGTAAATGCTGTTTATCTTTCCCTTTCTCACACCATTTTTGAATTGAGTCTTTTCTCCTCTCAACCAGCCTAACAGCAGTGATCCCCTTGTTTACCAAATGATATACTGTCTTTTTAAAGGTACTGTGATATTTTAAAAGCAATGTCCCACTGACTGTAAATTTAGTCCTGAATATCTAAAACAGTTGAGATGTAATACCCAACTGACCTTCTCTGCTAGTTGCAGGCATGGTCCAGGCAGTGGCACTCTGAGAGTGAGGGCCTGGGAGGAAACTGTACTTCTTTTCCTGGTAATAGAGCTTAGCCAGCACCAGATGTAGCCTGGGTCATAAGTCCTACATCTTTCTTCAAGGAATCACCCATTATACTCTGGAGGTCATCTGTGCCCCATCAAAGAAATCCAAGAGGAAGATGAAGATATTGATAATGAGGATGATAATTATGATTCCAATAGATCCATTTTGGCCAGTACTTTTTTCTAAACAATGAGAAGAGTCTTTCTTAGAAAAATCAAAATGGGTCCCAGACGGTCTTCTTAGTTTATTTTAAAGAATTTTCATCTGTGTGATAAGTGCCCATCAAATGAAATTAATATTACTTGAAATATCAAATATTACACTCTATCTCTTAAATTGCTGGAAATGAGCTATTTGTATATCTTTTCAAGATCATCATATATTCATGTTTGCTTATTTTTATTTGTTTTTATTTTTCTGGGTAGTATATTAGAAGAGCAGTTGACTACAGTTAAAGAGTTTACTCACAATCTTTCAAACCTTAGGGCTGGAGGAAGTAGCAAAATCATATCAATTTTCTGAGAACTTAGAAGTGAAAAAGGACTGGTGAGGCCAGTGTGAAATTTTGTAGTAGAAAGACAATGGAAGGGGGCTTCTATTCTCTGCTCTCCAGCCCTGACTTCATTTCCTGAGTTGGATGTTCAGTTCAGGAAGGGAAAATTCACAACATTACACACAACACTGATGCCTAACGTAGGGCAGAAATCCCAAGGAAGGAGTTTGTGCTGCTGCATATTCATGGATGCAAATCAGGCCCCACTGCTAGAGTACTTGGCTCTGAGATTTCAAATCTGGGTATTAACAGGGATTCCCGCAAGTTTTTATGAATATAAACCAGGAGGGAAACGTCAAATAGGCAGTGAGTTCATGTAGAAACTTATTCCACCCTATTTAAAAAACATAAGCTTCTGGTAAGAAGATACCCCATTCTTCCATTTAGCTTCTTTGTGATCTGGGGTGGTGCAGGGCTTCATCAGTGAAAGAAAACTGGGGAGTCATGGGCCATGGACCCCTGCAGAGTCACTAGTAGCCCTGGACTGTAAGTGACACCAGGGTAGGAACCACAGCAATTACTACTGTATCCCCAGCTGTTAGCACAGTACCTGGCTCCCTGTACTAGTTTTCTACTACTAGTAGAAATTACCACAAATTGCCACAAAACTTAGGGGCTTAAAACAAGATTTATCATCTCATATTTTCTGTGTGTCAGGATCTAGACATGGCTTAGCTGAGTCCTTTATCTCTGGTTCTTTAATGAAGCTACAGTCAGTTCAAGACTTGATTGTGAATGTTTAATGTCCTAGTTCACTCAAATGGCTGCTGGAAGGATTTAGTTTCTCAGGAAGTATTGGCCATTGTATTTGTGGACCTCTGCATATAGTATTTTGCAACATGGCAATGTGCTTCATCAGAGTGAGCAAGCAAGAGGAAAGGCAGAGTGTGCCAGCAAGAGAGACAGTGTTAGTAAGATGAAAACCACAGCCACTGGGATGGTATGCAATTATATATTTTTGTCTACACTTGTCTTAACTCATCAAATGGAAGACTAACGATCAATATTTTAAGAGGCTTATATGAGAACTTGCTGAACTATCTTTACAAATATTCTGTAAACATAAAACTACTCCAAACTAAGAAGTTTATTAAAACCAATAATATGTTTTAGTTATACAATATTAAAAAAAAATTTAAATTGTAACAGCAATAACCTAAAATGTGAGAGGGAGGAGCAGTAAAAGTGTAAAGTTTTATTCATTATATTTAAGTTAAGTTGTCAGTTTAAAATAGGGTGTCATAAGTTCAAATTATTTTATCTAAATCTCATGATAAACACGAGAGAATCCTATAGTAATTACACAAAGGAAGATAATAAAGAAGTCAAAGCATACTGATACCAAAAGACAACAAAATGAGAAAAAAGATAGCAGGATAAGAAACAAGGAACAAAACAACCAGAAAACAATTAACAAAATGGCAATAGTAAGTCCTTACCTATCAATAAATACTTTAAATGTAAATGAACTAAATTCTCCAATAAAAAGACACAGAATGGCTGAATTTTTTTTTAAAAAATGAGATACAACAAGCTGCTACCTATGAGAGACTGACTTTAGCCTTACAGGTACACAGACTAAAAGCAAAGCCAAGCAAATGATAACCAAAAAAGGCAGGCCTAACTGTACTCATTACAGACAAAATAAACCTCAAACTAAAAATGATATAATGAGACAAAGAAGGTCATTATTATATAATGATAAAGGGGTCAGTGCATCAAGAGGATATAATAATTGTAAATATTTGTGTCCATCATTGAAACACGTAAATATATAAAGCAAAAAATAAAATAACTAAAAAGAGAAATAAATAGTAATACAATAACATTTGGAGACTTTAATGCCACACTCTCAACAATGAATAGATAATTCAGTGAGAGAATTAATAAGGAAATAGTGGATATGAAAACCATTATAGATCAAATGCACATAACAGACATATAGAGAACATTCTATACACCAGGAGCTGAATACACATTCTTCTCAACCACATGTGGAAAATTTTCTAGGATAGATCATATGTTAGGCCACAAAATAAGTCTTATAAAATTCAAGTGGATTGAAATCATATCAAGTATCTTCTCTGATCACAATGTCATGAAAATAAAAACCAACAAGAGAAAAACTGGAAAATTAAAGAACACATGGAAATTAACAACAGTCCCCTGAACAACCAATGGATCAAAGAAGAAATTAAAAAGAAAATTGAAAAGTTTCTTGAGACAAAAATGGAAATACAACATACCAAAACTTGTGCGATACAGCAAAAGTGGTTCTAAGAGCTGTTTCTAGCAATAAATACCTACATTAAAGCAAGAAAGACGCCCCCCCCAAACAAACTATCTCTACCTTAAGGAATTACAAAAAGAAGAACAAATTGAGCCCTGATTTTGCAAAAGAAAGGAAGTAATAAAGATTTGAGAAAAGAAATAAATGAAATAGAGAACATAAAACAATACAAGGATTAACCAAACTGAGTTGGTTATTTGAAAAATAAACAAAATTGACAAATGCTTAGCTAGACTAACGAAGGAAAAAAGAGAAAGGACCCAAATCAACAAAATTGTTAATGAAAAAAAGACATTACAGTGGATATCACAGATATCCAAAGGATCATGAGGTCACTGTGAGCAAAAATATGTGAAACAAACTGAACAACCTAGAAGAAATGGAAAAAACTTCTTGTGATGATATAGCTTACTAACACCAAATCAAGAAGAAAGAAAATCTGAATAGACCAATTACTAGTAAGGAGATTGAATCAAAAATTTTAAATTCCACAACGAAGAACAGCTCTGATGCTTTCACTGATGAATTTTACTAAACTTTAAAAGAATTAACACGAATCCTTCTCTTCTAAAAAAATTGAAAAGGAGGAAACATTCTCAATTCATTTTATAAGGCCAGCATTACCCTGATACCAAAACTGGAAAAGGACACTACTAGAAAAGAAAACTACAAGCCAATATCCCTGATGAACATAGATGCAAAAATTCTCAATAAACACTAGTAAATGGAATTAAGAAGCACATTGAAAGGATCATTCAACATGGCCAAGTGAGATTTATGCCTAAGATACAAGGATGGTTCAACATACATAAATCAATTAATGTGATGCATCAGGCAAGAAAATATTAATGCATATATGTCAAATCTAGAAAAATGATACAGATGAACCTTTTTGCAAAGCAGAAATAGAGACACAGATGTAGAGAACAAACATACAGACACCAAGGTGGGAAGGGTGGTGGGATAAATTGAGCGATTGGATTGACATATATACACTACAAGGTATAAATAGATAATTTATCAGAACCGATTGTATAGCTCAGGAAACTCTACACAGTGCTCTGTGGTGACCTTAAATAGGAAGAAAATCCAATAAAAGGGGGTATATGCCTCCTCAGGTCGCAGTGCTAATCAGAGTCCAATCTGATATTCAAATACATGCAGTTTGACTTCAAAACATGTGAATCTAATCACTATTTCACTTTTGTGTTTCTAAAATTTCTTGAGTCTCATAATCTGGAGAAATGTGTGCAGATATTTGGAAACAGAAACATGCATGCGCTGTTTACAGTCTCAGTATACACACATGACCTCGAAGATCAAAGCTAAAAGCTAGAGAATTGCCCTCAGGACAGGTTGCTTCTTTTCCTCTTTCTATTTCTTTTTCTTTCTCTATTACTTACCAACAAGAATTATGGCTAAAGCTTTAACATTTCTTCTGTTAATTTTGGAATTTTGAGCTTTCATATCTCATTACATGGCTTCTGGTACCCCATAGTCTAATAGCATTACAGTGGACTTTGCACTAATTTTATTTCAGATAAAAATGCACACATTTGAGAGAATAGACCATATAGCAAATGACCAGCTTTTGTTTTTCTTAAAGAATACTAGACTTTGGATGACTTGTGGAATTCTGCAAAATTTAGCAAAGTTTGTGCTTGGAAATCCCTGCCCCTTTTCATGTACCAAGTCTTCTGCTCTGTCATAGTGGGCTCCCCCGGTTCCCCAGAAACCCCCTTGCATGTGGGAAAGAGACCTAGAATACTGATTCACACAGAGATGTTACTAATTTAGTGTTTTTCCCATTTAATAATACTTACTAAGCGCCAGGCACTACACTAATATCTTACATAGTAGATATTGTCAATCCATTTTAATAATAATAATAGTAATAATAACAACAATTATGGGTCAGAAAAAGTTGGTGTCTTGTCCCAAGAGGTTCAAAACCAAGTTTTTTTTAGTCCTAAACAATCACTGCCGTTTTCCTGGTGCAGGTCATGCGTGGTCATTGGTTGGAGGCACAAGCCATTGCCTGCACACAACGCTGGTCCTGGTAGAGTTAGCTGGGACCTCACTCACCACCTGGGTTGCCCTCCCATTTGGGTTGGATATTTGAGTATTGAATGTGCACAAAGCATGATCAGAACTCCTGAACCTTCACTCTTAGTGAGGAAAGAGATTTCTATCAGAGACTTACATAATCCTCAGGCCCAGTTCTCTTTTGGGCAAAATTAGCCTTTTTCCTTCTACCACACTCAGAAGGAACCCCTCAAAGAGAGGACCAAGATGCCCTATGTGAGGAAGAAGGGAGCACCATTTTGCTAATAACTTAGTGTGTTAGGTAATTTGCTAGACTTTTTCAGACTTATCTCATAGGAATTTTATTCCTATTTTCCTTTATTGTGCCTAAACATTTTTTAAAGATTGAGGTAGAGAATGTAGATCGATAGAAAATATAAAACCAAGGTAATTTAGTTTAGTGAAACTTTAAAACTTTTTTTTTTTTCTTTCATGACCGTCAATACCAAATTGAAGTTTTTTCCTGAACTTGGTAACTTTTAAACATAGATATGGGATCTACAAACCCTGGAAATAAAAGCATTTCCTCTGACTTGTCTTTTAGATGATACTTTTTAACTGATTTTCAGTGTTTACTCAAGGTATTCTTTTTACCTGTCATGTTCCCTTGCTTTGAAGATGAGAATCATATGGTTCTAAGTTATTTGCATTTCTCCTGAAAATTGTCAAAGGAACAGAGTGGGACTAACCAATTCTCACAGGGTCTTGGGATATTAGTTGCTCAGCAATTTTACCAGCGGACACCTTAAAGAGAATCAGGACTTACAAATAATGCCCCCATCCTATTTCTAATTTAGTGTGTATTGATTAGAGCAGGCTTTCTGTCCTCCATGTAAAACCTCCATTTGGGAAGGTCTGTATCACTTTTAAAGTTGTTACAACTCGAGGCCTCAGATCACTACCATCTGTGGTATTGACTCTGATTGTGTAAGTTCCTCTCAGACAGACTTAAAGTCCATCAAGTCCTGGGGAAAATATCATTTGAAGGGCCATAAGATTCACTCATTTTCCTGTCTTCAAAGGAAACGAGTAAACCTTTCAACATAAGGACTTCATCTGGTTATAAGCCGTAAATCTGTCAGCAAAATTTATCCTCCACATTCGTAAAATTAGGTAAACCATCCCCCCATCCCCAATTCCATGTCATTTTGAATTATGCACTCTACATCATAGAGAGATCAACTGTTTCTTGGCTGGCTGCTTATCTTTTAGAAGCCTGGGATGTGTTTTCTTTCCATGTCAACCTATTTCTGATTTGGTGCTAAGAGTGAATTTGGTCATCTATCAGGTTAAAAATTAATCTGCAAGAGATATGTGCAAACCACTTTTCATTATAACCAATGAGGTGTAATTGGTTCTTTTGACAACTCACTGAACTGCGCTGATTTTTCTAACTGGCTTAAACCTTTCTGATTCTTTTAAAAATTTCATGCCAACTGTTCTACCAGTTATTTAACTTTCTCTAAGGGAAAATAGTATTAGTTTCAACTGCCTTAAATGAACCTATGTTGTTTCCCTGATATAAATCACCCACAACAACATGATAATTACCACTTACAAAATATCACGTATTTAGGACGGTCATGCAGATGTATTATACACAAGAGCCCAGAGTGGAGGGGCTAAATAGAAGTTGAAATTCAGTCTACTTTTCACTTGACAAATTGTCCAGCAAGAGAAAGGAATAAATTTTCAACTTCGTGACAGGAATTATATTGGAAGCTATATAGATACTATATTTAGTCTGTCCTCAACCTGCACAAGTTGGATTTTACTGTCTCCATCTCACAGATGCAAAAACTGAGGCTCAGAAAAGTGAACTAGCTAGGCTAGGATAACATAGTAAGTGGAGGAGTCAGATTCAAATCTTGGTCTGTGGGGCTGCACAGCCCCTGCTTATTTCGCATGAACCCTGAGAGCTTTACTGCACCAGGCAAAGCACCGTGTCTTCCCTGAGCACAACTAGATTCAAAACGGCTTCCTCATGACTCTCTCAAGTGTTACAGATACTTTTGCTTATAGTTTTCCCCAGATTATTCTCATAGCATTGACCAATATGATGAAGTGAAGATTTAGAAAATCCAAATTTGTTTCGTTGTTAATCCAGCTTTTTGTTTGCAGAGTGACCACAGGCTTTCTCTTCTAATTAGATCTACTTTTATGATAAAGAAGACAGATAAGCTCAAACAAAAGGAGCAGGAAGAGGCATTATTGTATGATTATAGAGAATTCTCTGGACAATCTGAGAGGAGCTCAGCACTAAACCTAAGGAAGATTAAGAATCACATCACTAGAAGGGCAGTTCTGCTATGTGATACTCTCTTAATCTCACTTTCTTTTGTCTTCTCTTGGTAGACCCTCTGCACATTGCTCATTTCTACCATGTTTCTCCTCATTCCACTTTTCCTAGATGCTACTCCTTCAAGCTGTGTGTCTATATAGTCTGGTAATAGCAGCCTCAACTGCAAGATCACAGGGCTTTGAAACTCCACAGTCAGAAATTCCCTTCTGTGTCATCTGGTTCAAATGTCCACTTTTGAGGTCTAATAGTCTTGGTTCATTTTTCAAAGCCAAGGAATAGCCAGTTTATGGGTAGTACACCCTTACTCAGGTGTCTATCCCTCATCTAATTAAGGTGATAGGAGTGAGACATATGGGATTACATATTATTAAAATAATCACTCTGCAGGTGCTATAGGTGGGAGGAACTCCCATTAGGTGATGAGTAGCAAGTACCTAAATTTTATCTCAAATACCTTCCAACCACTCTGGCATCAAACTGTGCTTATCCCTTGACAATCAACTTAGCAAATGGAACTAATAGTCCCAAAGCAGAGTCAGGGGGCCAATGGTAATAGTTTTCTTCCAAGAAAAACAAGAAGTTGTTATGATAAAAAAAAGATGGTAATTATGGTTATTAAATATCTTTGTTATTAGCTATAATTATTGATAATATTGATATGAAATAGTTAAAAATCTTCATATATTCATGACTCCCAGGTAACCCTATCTTTCAAACAGCTCTACAGGACCCTTTCCCTGATTCATTTTTTCCAAGAAATTGATATTAAGTGAAATTTCCCCAGGGGCTTCCTTAAGGTTATGGCCTGCCCTGTAGGGAGCTGTCCTCTGCAATGAGTCAGGCTAAGCACACTGTGTTATGATTGCATTAGACTAGTGCCTGGATCAGTAAGGCAGAATTCATTATCGACTAATCCAGAAATCTAGTCCAGCAACCTGATTAATATCCAGTAAGAGAGGGCCCACCTTGTTTCCTTCAAGCAATAGCTAATTGATAAAATCTATAACCATCCCCATCACCCACTACCCCAATTTAATAAAACATTTTGTTAATCAAAATGTTGATGCATGAAACGGGTTTTGTTCTCAACTTTGTGAGCCAAAAGAAATAGCAGAGAACTGTGACAAATGAAGTGAATGCACAAGCATTTTCCTTCTTCGTTTATCCAAGACTAAAGTCTCAAAGTAGTTGGTCATTGACATACCAAGCACTAGCAAATCAAGAAACACTCCCAGTGAAACCTCTGCAAAGAGGAAAGGAAGCAGATTCCAACATCTGCCATTTTGCCCTCTGCAGACTTACTACTCTGTGCAGCTGGGCATGTAAAGAGAGGGGCAGAGTTATCTATTTGTTGCTTGGACCATATTTGAACAACCACATGACAAGCCTGGGGAGAAACAAACTGTTATCCCTTCATTGAGTAACTGGTTGAGGAATTTCCCTTACAGATATGTATCTGTAAGGGATGGTTGTAAAGATTGCGTGTCAAGAATATCTGACGGTTTCTTTAGTGTGGATGGCAAAGTCCTCTACAACTTAACTCTATAGCCTTATCTTTCATATGGTCCACCTGATTCCTGGGTTTCATCCACACCATGTTCACTTTCATTTCTGTGCTGACTTTCCTCAGTAGGAAGCCTCAGCTCCTCTTTCTCCATCTGACTCCTCCAACCCTTTAAGACACTGTCAACTTCTGTCAGTGTCTCCAAACACCCTAATGCATGAAAAAAATGACCTTTACCTCCTTTAAATTTATAGTATTTTTGATAGTTACATCTTATGGGAATTAAGTGTGCAGTCTGTAGAGCCAGTTGATTTGGGACAGAAAGCTGACTGTGTCAATTACAAAAAAGACTTTGGGAAATTTCCTAATCTTTCTGCCTCACGTACAAAGTAGATAAAATAATAGTACCTATCTCGTGCCATCATGATGGGGACTGGAGAGCTCATATTTTTTTTTTTTTTTGATGTAGGATCTGCAAAAAGTGACTTTACCTTTATGTGGGTATACATTTTAGTAAATGGACTATACTTAATTTGAGAGCAGGGATTGTAAATTGTATGTCTTTGTATCTATAACAATGCTTGCAGTTGGCAGGCACTTAAATAAATATGAATTGATTTACTTAGTCCTTATAGATGGGCACTTAGTGATTGAGATGAGCTGTGAATTAGCTTTCCTTTCTTCTTTCCTTCCAATATTTTGGAGCACGTATTATATTTAAGGTTCAGGGGAAATACAGCAGGTCATGGCCCTGCCCTTGGGAAACAACATAAGTAAACCCAAGAATAAATGATTGGTTGGGATTCAATCATGGATTGGGAATCATAGCCCTGGGAAGAACAGTGCCATGCTGTGGCTGACACAGGAGAAATGGGAGCACACAAAGGGGCAGGGGACCCAAAGGAAGCCCATCACACAGAACCAGAGCTTGTAACTGTTGTGGCATTTCTGACAAGAGTATTATCCTTCCTGTACTGAAAAATAGATTGGTGGTGAAATTACATGACTGAGAGTTGCTCTAAGCTTTATGGGGAAAAAGAAAAACTTCAGAAGAAGACTGAATCAGAATTGACAGTATTTCTTGAGATGAAAGAGGGGTTCAAGTTTACCCAGTTCACTGTGATATTGTTTTTCTTTGCAGATACTCTTCAAAAAGGCAAGGGGGAGAAGGAACAGTCCTTATTTATATAGTTGAGATTCCCATGTACCTTCACTGCTGTACAAATTTTGAGGGTATATGCAAAACTGCTTTAACTGACTCAAATAGGTTTGTTGGCTGCCAGTTTAAGCAAGAACCAGGCAGCAAGCCATTCATGACTTAATTGCTAGGCCATGTTAAAATACAGCAACTTAATTGTGATTACTATTGTAATAACTTATTTTTAAAGTGCCAGTGTATGCATTTGTACTTGACAATCCAGTCACTTTCGGTGTGGCATTGTGTGCGCCCCATTAAGTTCTAAAATGCAAGGTCATTAACCTTCAATTCCACTTGGGTGTTATTAAATAGCATCCTATCCCCTTTCTGCTTGAGACAGAATTGTTAGATCACTTATCTGTAACTATTTAATTTACCTGTGATCTTCCAAAAAGCTCTTATTACTGCTAATTAAGTAGGTGTGACCTGTGCCGAAAGCAATTGGCACTCCTTGAACATCTGGCCAGGATCCAAAATTGGGTCATGTGTCTGTAGCACTCTCATTTCCCTCTTATTTGCTTTTGGTCATTAGTGATTATGGCAGCTCAGTACATGTTTTCATGTTCAGGATCATTAGGATTTTGGGGGCTTTAAAGAGGGCACTTGGCATGTGACTAGGTGCACTGCGGATAGCAAAGCCCTCCCTCCACTTCTGAAGCCAAGATGGTACTTAGTGTTGAGTGGTCAAGGCTGTTGAGCTCAGTGTTATGGATAACGAGTCTGGGATTTGTAGACTGGAACTCCCAGGTAGGTTCTTTTGCACAGATGAAACCTGTGTTTCCTCAACATAGACCATGTACACTCCCGTTCCAGGCCAGCAGTTCATATATCTCACTGGGTACATCTGAGCTGGAGACTGGACAATCCTTTTGACTTTTTTATTTGTGACTTTGAGAGAATAAGTGAGGAATGAAAGAAAGGAAAGGGAGCTCCATTTATGTTGCTCCTATTGATATATTAGTCAATATTGAATGTGAAAGCTCTTAACTCATGTTCAAGTAAATTTCCCCATAATGCTCTCAGAGAGGTGTTACTATAAAGCTGGTTATACAAGTAAAGGAATTGAGGTCCAGAGAGAAAAATTCACTTGCCAAATGTGTACAGTTACTAGGTAGCTAAGCTAGAATTTAAAGTCAGGGCTGCACAACTCTGAAGCCCTTTGCCACAAACCACAATTCAGTTACCCTCTGGCACCACCAAGTGCAAAGCTAACTTTCAGTTTCTCTGGGCTTAGGTATTCTGTCTAAGGATTAATCATGTTTGGTCCTTATCTTCCTTCTCTCTTTTGCTGACTCTCTAGGGATCACTCTATTACTTGCTAAAATTTTTTTTTGCACTGAAGGAAAGAAGGAGCAGGCATAGAAAGTATAAGGCAAATATAGTCAAATTTCAGATAATGGTAGCATTTGATTGATGAAGAAGCATTTACGTATTTAAGATCCAAATATGAATGAAGAAAAAGAAAGGAAGGAACGGAGGAAAGAAGAAAAATTTTCAATAAAATTGTATATATTTAAGGTATACAACATGATGTTTCAATATATGTATACATAGTAAAATGATTACTACACTCAAGCTAATTAATATATCCATCTCTTCCTATACTTACCTTTTTGTGTATGTCATGAGAGAAGCTGGAATCTGTTCTCTTAGCAAATTTCCAGTATTCAATACAGTATTATTAGCTATAATCACCATGCTGTACATTAGTTTTCTAGACTTAATCACCTCACATAACTGCAACTTTGTACCCTTTGACCAATATGGTCCCATTTCCCCTACCTCCCTGCCCCTGGTAACCAGCATTCTACTCTCTGCTTCTATGTATTTGACTTTTTTAGATTCTACAGAAAGTGAGATTATGCAGTATATTTATTTTTGTGTCTTATGAAAGATGTTTTTAATCAACCTTTTAAAAAATGAATATCCTGTCTTTGTTAACAGTCATTGATACATATATGTATATGACATTATTTTTATATTACTTTTAGTGTACCTCATTTGCCTCCACTGTGACAGCTTAAACTCATAAGAGTGATGACTTTGGCTTTCTTGATGATTCTAGAATCTGTTCTCAACTAGAACAGTGCTTGACACATAATCAGGTGTTCTGTGTGGAAACAGTGAATGAATGTTGTGACTACCATTTATTAAGTAGTGTGGCATTTTAGGAGTGTGCTCCAGGGTTTTGAATGCATAGGACTATTTTTCCACTTATTAAACATCTGTATTTGTTGCCTTTCATGTCTACTTTTACAATGTCTCTCTGTATTTATTTTTCACTTCCAGTTGCTATTTATTTAGTTTTCTGACTATGCCTGCCAAAAACAGGTACTTTGTGATTGTATTATCAAGGCTGGAGTAAACTGGGAAAACAGATACTCAATTAAAAAAAATTGTTATATATTAATTTGAATATTAAACATCAGAGAGGGTTTCAGGGTTTTGTTTATGAGTTAGCAAATCAATTTTGGTGAATCTGAATTTGTAGCATCTTATTTGGGTACTCCTAAAGAAGAGTAATTTTGTAGTTTCAGGTTCTCTCTCTCTCTCTCTTTCGCTTCCTTTGTATAGCAACCCATGAGAATCTCACAGTTCTCTGAAGGACACTGTGATGGAGCTCTTCTTTATAAATCTAAAGCCTTGTTGCTATTGTGGTTATTGGTCTTTCCAAAAGCCCCTTCCCAAGTCATGTCCATAAACTTTTCCCATTAATTTCCAACCATGTCCCTCCAAGGTGCATTAAGTAAGCAGATGTTTTATTTTTCATAAAGTTTAGGTTATTGAGGGGAGCATAAAATTACTAGCTGATGGAAGTGAATGAGTCTAGGAAAGAAATGGAATATAAAACCTTGCAGACAGTCCTAATTCTATCCATTGTTTCTGCCTTATGAACCTGGCCCTCAGTGGAAGAATCGGGGCAATGGATTAAATAGCCCTATTTCTACATGCTTAATGTGAAATTTAAAGACCAATGAATGTAAAAGGTCATTCTCTCAACCCTGCACACAATGAGTCTCTTTGGGTTACATCCATAAATACCATCTGACAGTTTTGTGTTGTTTTAAATCGTAAAATAAGTGAAGCAGATCAACATTTCACAGTTTCTTAAGAAAATCCCAGCCATGAACCCAAAGCTAACCTTAGGTTAAGGAACTGGCAGAGCAATTGTGAGTCTGGCTGATTAGAAAGCTGACAGTTTGGTGTTTCAGATGCTTGATGTTTCTAGGGAATTTTTGAGTTATCCTCAAAGGTAGTATTATGGGAAGAGATTAGTGGGAAATCAGGATGCTGCATTCAAGTCCAGGTTCCAACCCTACCTCTGTCATATGGGCAGGCACTTTCTTTCTCAGGGTCTTGGTCCTAGGACCAAGATAGGGAAGTGGGATGCCTAGGGCACAAAATTTAAGGAGGCCCTTGAAGATAAAACACTCTCATCATTGTTTTCGTGAAAGTGGAGTGTCAGCCCTGAGAATTAGCAGCTTAAATTTTTCACCCTAAGCACTTCACTTGCTTTACCCAATCCAGGCCCTGCTGGGTCCCCTTTCTTCACAATGAATAATGTGAGCTTAATTAGAAGTTCGCAAAGTAGAACACACAGAACAAGAGTTTTTTGGGTGCTTTAGAAAATGAGGTTCTGTAGGTGGAGGCAGTTGAGTTTAGAAAATGTAAAATAATACATCACCATCTTGGAAAATTACAGTACATCTTATTGGCTCTGATCTGAGATACCCCACAGAAAATACGCCTGTTCAACTTGATGTAATTCATTGTTTCCAGAATCACTGATCATCAAAACTTTTTGCTCTTCCCTGCTTAATAACTGAAAAATTGTGTCATCTTAGTAAAACTGTACATCAGGCACCCCACATACAATTTCTGAATTAATCCTTGGAACAGCCATATAAGGTCAGCACAATTATTATACTATCCACAGTTTACAAAGGAAGAAACAGACTGAGATAAAGTAAAATTATTTGAAGAGACATTTTTGCTCTACCAGTATGCTTCCTTGTCATTATGGTGGACTTCATATTACATAGAGTTTTCTTGTATTTCTTATTTCTTTCAAAATTAGCACAACATTTTATTTTCAGAATAATGAAAACCATTTTTGTATAAATGAAGTAGCAGCTTTGGGTATGCTTGTCTTTCTTTTTTTTTTCCCTCTTTATAAACTTCGTCTTGCCTCAACTGATTTGTGATGAAGCTTTTCTTTACCTCTCAGCCCCCAGCCTGCCACGCTATCATAACTTTTCAGCATTGACTGGCTCCACAGGCTTCCACATACTCCTGAGCAATGTGAATTTCAACCCCAGAGTTGCTCAGCTCTGCCTCTGAGATCAATAGACAGAACTGTAAGATGCTGATACTGAACAGCACTTTGTATAGAGTTGGCTGCCCAGAGTATGAAGAGGGAATCAGGTAATAGAGTGAACAGTGGTCTCCAGAAGGCCCTCTGTAAAAGGAAACCCCTCTTCCATGCAGTGTTGTGATCTACACTGGAAGTCCATTATTGGGCACCAATTTTTTTTTACCAGGACTGTCCCATAACCCAGACATGCGACGGTGGAAAGATATATATGATCTATGTTTTCTTATAAATTATAAACTGGTAGTCTTGTATCCTACACAGATGCCCAAGTAAAGCTAGTGAATAAATTGTGAATTGAGAAAATCACTTCTCAACACTTCTCTCCACTATCCCTTGCGATTGGCATAATACATCAATTTAAGGGTCTGAGAGATGCTTCAGCTATATCCACAGAAAGTCATTGTATTTATATTTAGAAACTCAATCCCTCAGCAGCTCTCTTAGTCCATGAGCTGTGGGTTCAAATACAACTTCCATTAGTCCATATTCAAGGAGGCTGAATACACATTTTGGCTTCAGTGACAGTGACATATAAAATTCCCTCAGGAACTGAACTGACTGCTGAACTGCAGGACTTCCTGCTTGAGAGAAACTAATGCAATTCAAGTTGACTACACTTGATACAGATCTTCTTTTTCTGGGTCCATTAGAGAATTTTGCTGACTTCCTCTTAGCAAGTGAGTAAATAATTGGCCCCAACACATATTTGCTAGGGCTAAATTTAGAGGGCTGGGTCAGCTCAACGTTTTATCACATTCTGAATTCCTATTTTGGAATGAGATCACCATCTTGATTTTATGCTCTGTCCTACCACTACCATCCTTATATGTTAAGGCATGTTTGCCTGACTGGTGGAACAGCTTGCCGATTAGTTATCTATATATGGGAGCAGGTTGCATCCTGGGAGAGAACTCATTCTCACGGAGATGGAATTTTTCTTTTAAAGCCTCATGATCGGGAAAGAGACAATTGTCTCTCAGCACAGCATGGAAGGTTTAGAGCATGCATCCATTAGGGTTCTGATAATTTTTTTCTCCTTTCATGTCACTAGATTTTAAGAGCTCGAAAAATATAGAACGTGTTACTCATCTTTAAATTCCTGATGTCTACCATAGTGCCTGGTCCATAGTATCCACTCAATAAGTGTTGTTAAATAAATAAAAATTGAAGGGTTAGGGTTAGGTTTAGGGGAGGACTGGAATTAGAGTAGGTTTTTGTCTGTATGTATGCCTGGCACTTCTCTAGAAGTTTACATACATGCTATCCTTTATTAGCTGCACTAATCCTTTGACTAGGTGGTGATACTGTTATCCTTATTTTTTGATGAAGAAATTAAGGCTCAGAAAAGCTAAGTGAATTGATTAAGCTCACATGGCTGTTTAAGAGGCATCTGATCCCAGGATTATGTGGCTCTAAATCTCAAGGTGCCTCCTAAATATTCTTGTGCTGAATTCAGCATGAACCCCTAGCTAACTATTTAGGACACAGTACAAAAATTGAGACAGTTTACGAGACTCAACAATATTGTTAAAATTAATATAAAATAATTAACTCAAAATAGCATGGCTATGAAACGCTCTGATGCTGGATATTAGTATGCTAAGAATTCTTATTATCTGAATCTAAAGATGAGAACAGATTATAAAGATCATCTAATCAGCTGCTATCTTGCTTCTATTGATATGAGATTCTAGGACTTCAGCAACAACTTATTATTGACAGAGCAATATATCTATCTGAGGAGTAAAGGGAAGCCCCCTTGATATTATTTCAGTGTCTGAATTCAGGTGTAACCAAAGATCTACCTCCAGATTTCCTACAGCTTCCTAGTTTTGTTGGGCATTAAACAAATTTTCTCGTTTGTTTTATTTGTTAAGATATTTGGGGTTGGATTTTTCTTAATTTAAATAAAAACAGTTCTGATAAATATAGCATATAGTCTGCCTACCAGTTCTAAATCTATGGTTTTCCCACAACCATCTGGTGAAACAGTGTTGTGACTGGGACTAGGAATGCATACTCCTTTACATCCCAGTCTGGAATTGACATGAGTCTTTGAGTTTGAATGCTATAGATTGGAACTGGATTCTGGGTCACCTAAAGTTTTTTGTTTTTGTTTTTGTTTTTTTTTTTTTCAGCTTTACTGAGGTAAATTTGACAAATGCAATGGTAAGATACTTGAGCTGTACATTGTGACAACTGACATATGTATACATTGTGAAAGGATTCCTCCCAACTAGTTAACACATCCATCACCTCAAATATGGATATATATGTGAAATATATTGAAATATATACATATGTTTTTGTGTGAGAACATTTGTTTTACTTTCTTAGCTAGTTTCAATTATACAATACAGTATTGTATAGTATAACAGTGTTCTATGCTGTAATCAGCTACAGTATGATCAGTACTCAGTGGCTAATGTCCCAGGAAGCAGAAACTGCAATATAGAGAGCAGAGTAGCAACATTATTGTGCAGACACAAGAAATTAAATTGCAAAAGGAAACCCTTCAGAATTAAAAGGAAACACTAGCAAAGCATACCAAGAAGCAATGGAGTTTTTAAAATGCAGTTGCAAATGAAGATTTGTGTCTTGGAATAGGACAAAGGGAACATATCAACTTGCTACAGAAATAAACAGAAATAAAAGGATTGAAGGAAGCCTTACAGATTTCTAAATATCCTTCACAAAAGAAAGTGAGTGAAATGGAACAAAAAGTCTAGTTACATCATCTAGCTAAAGAGGATCATCATAGGAAACGGAATGAAATTGAGGAATACTTTGCCACAATAGCAGGTCAATTTGGATTTGTAAAAGAGAATCAAGAAAAGTTAGAACAAAATGAAAGAACTCGGGAAGAGATTATCACCATGTACCACTTGAATTGGCCTCATGCTACCATCCCAAGAAAGAAGACAGTCCCGAGAATAGAAAGTGGAGAAATAAAAATAACTTCATCTTTGATCACATACATCACTGAATTCCCAAATCAACAAACACAAGAAAGTGCCCAACTTTGGACCTTTGTCATGTGATAGAATAAATTTCCTTATTACTTGAGGTTTAAGTGTGATTTTCTGATACTTGTAACCAGAGCATCCTAACTCATATTGGCACTTTACATTTTATACTGCAGAATACTTTGTTCTATACAAACTAATAGATGCTTAAAATATAAAATATATTATTTTTGTAACATCTATGTGATAGTCCACTTTGTAAGGTCTTCTAATACTTTAACAAATAAATCTCTCTGACTGCTTGCAAAAATCTATCAGATAATGGATTTTATAGTGTAACAATCTTATATAATATAATCAACTGTAGCCATCATGTTATATTAGATCTTCAAACCTTATTCATCTTGTAGCTGAATATGAACACACTTAAATTCTTACTTGTGTTCAGATACTTGTGTTAATTTTTTCCTGTGTTGTGACCACATGTCACATTTCCCTTACTGTCAGGAGAAATAAGACATTGGTGGACTTTCATAACTGAATTTTGCTGCACCAGCAATTATACTTATACTCTGTTTCGTGTTATTATTTGGACAACTTCTTCACAGATAATGTCTAAGAATTCAGCAACCACTGGCCTTTTCTTATTGACCATGTTAAGAAAATACATTTATGGATCTGTTCAAGGGTTTTCTGATGTTTGGACATATCTTCATTTATTTGGCCTTCAAATACTTCCTGTGGTTTTTGGCCTAAGTCTATCAACACTAGTGAATCACATTATATATTCTTATTGGGGAGAATAATGACTATTTTTAAGTAAGAATATAAAGTCACCTGAAAATATTTAAGGTTAAAGCAACACTTTACAAACCCCTTTATTATGTTTTGGAATATTGCTGAGCTCAATTTTTTAATTTATCTCTCTTCAGCAGATTTGGTATGTTTTCATGATTAATTATATTAGTGATGTTTCATAATTCAGTGAAGTTGTAATAACATTTTAGATGCACAATCATTTATCACCCAAGCAGAGAGGCACCTCTTTCTCTAGCATTCATTGTATCAATTTGATATAAAACCTAACCTGATAACTTTTCAGCTTCAAATATCTCAGGATAAGAAGTTGAACTCAAGTTATCTAAGCCTTCAATATGTGGGTCATATGACCCACCTTAAAAATAGAATACTCCATGTGATAAATAGTTTTTGTTTGCTCATTGGTAAATGTACTTAATAAAAAGTCTTATTAACTTCATGAAAATGAATGGATTTAATGTAAAATGGTACCTGCACCATAAATTTGATTATTTAATTTGACTTAAATGTTTGCACATTTTATTCTGGTCTTTTCTTTCCCCTATGTATTTGATCTAAAAATCTTCAGCAAATTCCATAGTTAAATATGCTAATTTATTTTTATTTTTTATTTTTTAAGTTTATTTATTCATTTATTTTATTGGCTGCGTTGGGTCTTTTTTGCTGTGTGCGGGCTTTCTTTAGTTGTGGTGAGTGGGGGCTACTCTTCATTGTGGTGCGTAGGCTCCTCATTGCTGTGGCTTCTCTTGTTGTGGAGCTCAGGCTCTATGTGCGTGGGCTTCAGTAGTTGCAGCACATGGGCTCAATAGTTGTGGTGCACGGGATTTGTTGCTCCGCTGCATGTGGGATCTTCCTGGAGCAGGGATCGAACCCATGTCCCCTGCATTGGCAGGCAGATTCTTAACCACTGCGCCACCTAGGAAGCCCAAATATGCTAATTTAATATGCATGATATAATCACAGAAAATTCAAGATGATTATATGACACATAAACATGTTTTCTAAGTTACATACTAAACTTGTGGACCAAACACCAACTGCATTGAGACCTGAGCTGAATGTCAGTTGCAGGCTTCTTAACCTAAGGTTAGGATAGGCTTCAGTGAAATTGTATGCATATGTCTATAATTATATGCACAAGCTTTTTTCTGTTAACTGTTCATAGCTTTGATATGATTCTCAATGAAGCCAGTGACTGATTCCATCTAAGTTCTACTGACATAATGTTTCTTCATTGGTGTGATTGAAGACAATAGATTTTATTTTCCCTAAATTTCACTCCACCTCCCAGACTCTGATTATCCATCTTGTGTGTTCACTGAGTTCCCTCTTTCCCTCCTTTTTTCCTTCTTTCTTTTTTTCTTTCCTTTGTAGGAAATGATGTAATTGAACTTTTATAGATGAAACTAAGTTCTACTGAGGCAGAGCAAATCTCCAAAAGTTGTATGGTTTGTCCCTCTCTTGTTTGGGAGGAGGATGTTAAGGTGCTTTGAAATCAGCTTTTACCAAAGGAATATTTTATATGAAGTTGTTGGGAAGGAGTTGTAAGAATAAAAAATACACAGACAAAAAAGAGGGTCATGGCTGCAGAATTGACATGGGCAACGAATTCACTAAGCTATAGAGAGAAGTTTTATCTTTTTAACAAAGGACCAGAATAATTATAGGGATCCAGGAAATGGAGTTAGAAATTATAGAGTAATAGAAACAATCAAAGCATAGAGGGTCAAGTCAGAAAACAATGCTGCTCAATTGCCTGGAAGAGGTGGCATGGTATTATGTCCTGGACCTTCTTCTTTTTTTTTTTTTTTTAATTAATTAATTTATTGGCTGCATTGGGTCTTCATTGCTGCACATGGGCTTTCTCTAGTTGTGGTGAGTGGAGGCTACTCTTCATTGTGGTGTTCGGGCTTCTCATTGTGATGGCTTCTGTTGTTGTGGAGCTTGGGCTCTAGGCACACAGGCTTCAGTAGTTGCGGCACATGGGCTCAACAGTTGTGGTGCATGGGCTTAGTAGCTCCGCAATGTGTGGGATCTTCCTGGGGCAGGGATCGATTGGCAGGTGCATTATTAACCACTGCACCACCTAGGAAGTCTCTGTCCTGGGCCTTCTACAAATAGACTGTATTAAGTTGCATGAGAGAGGCAGCTGTACTCAAAGCCCAAATCTACTGCTCTGCCATCCCTCTTCCATCCTGCTTCTCACACACAGCCTTCTTTCTCCACTACAACAAATTCGGGAACTACTTAAGAACTGGAAGCTTCTAGAATGAAATAGCATAGAGGAAGACAGTTGGGGCTTTGGTGATGAGGGAGCTTTGGCCTGTCATAGCAAATGGAGAGACGAGATTAAAAATTTAGGTCATGTCTTGGCTACTGTAAACAGCACTGCAATGAACATTGGGGTGCATGTATCCTTCTGAACTAAGTTTTCCCCTGGATATAGGCCCAGGAGTGGGATTGCTGGATCATATGGCTGCTTGATTCTTAGTTTCTTAAGGACCCTCCATACTGTTCACCATAGCAGCTGTACCAATTTATATTCCTACCAACAGTGTAGGAGGGTTCCCTTTTCTCCACACCCTCTCCAGCATTTGTTGTTTCTAGGCTTTTTGATGATGGCCATCCTGACTGGTGTGAGTGATATCTTATAGTTTCAATTTACATTTTTCTGATAATTAGTGATGTTGAGCATCTTTTCATGTGCCTGTTGGCCATCTGTATGTCTTCTTTGGAGAAATGTCTGTTTAGGTCTTCTGCCCATTTTTTGATTGGATTGTTTGTTTTTTTGATAGTGAGCTGCATGAGCTGTTTGTAAATTTTGGAAATTATGGAAGCAAGCTAAATGTCCATTGACAGATGAATGGATAGAGAAGATGTGATATGTGATGCAATATTACTTAGCCATTAAAAAGAATGAAATAATGCCATTTCCTGCAACATAGATGGACCTAGGGATTATCATACTAAGTGAAGTAACTCAGACAGAGGAAGACAAATATATGATGTCACTTATATGTGGAATCAAAAAAATGATAAAAACGAACTTATTTTCAAAATAGAAATAGACTCACAGACTTACAGAACAAATTTACGGTTACTGTGGGGAAGGGTAGTGGAGAGGGATAGATTGGGAGTTTAGGACTGACATGTGCACACTGCTACACTTAAAATAAACCAACAAAGGCCTACTGGATAGCACAGGGAACTCCACTCTATACTCTGTAGTAACCTGTGAAAAGAATTTGGAAGAGAACAGATACATGTATAACTGATTCACTCTTCTGTACATCTGAAACTAACACAACATTGTTAATCAACTGTACTCCAATATAAAATAAAATTTTTAAAAAAATTCAAGTCAGGAACACAGGATGTTCACTGAGCATCAGATCAAAGCCTAGCCCCTTATTTCCACACAGTATAAAGCGGGGGGGGGGGGGGGGGGGCGGCATATGTCTGAGGAATCTAGTCTCTGCTTCCCTGTAAAGCATCTTCATTATGAAAGGGCTCTCAACATTCAAGAGCTGCTCACTGCCTGGAAACCTGACAAAATAAGAGGTAAGACATCTGAATGTTTTCTTGGGGAAATTTCCATGACCAAGGTTTAGATAGATAGTCTGAGGTCATTCAGTAAATGGAAAGAATGGTGTAGGGAAAAAGCCTGAGATTTTTGGAGGCCAAATAATGCAAATTAAGTCGACATGATTTTATCAGTAAGCAATTTCCCCACATGACAAAAATGCAGAAACATATGCATTGGATTTGGTACAGAATTTAATTAGATTATGGATGTGGCAGAACTCTGTAAAGCATTTTTTATAAATGTAAGTTTATTTATTTATTTAACAGATAAATATATATCCCTGGGACTCACAAGGCCCAGAGACCATTTGGAGGTTAAGCTTGCATACGATAAACAGATCAATGCCCAAATGGGGCACAGTGGGAAACTGTCCCTCTGCTACTTGTCCCCACAGAGCAGCTGGAAGCAGTTAAGCATCGTGAGCCAGCTCCTAGCATGAGGCCCATCAGAACTCCTCCAGGTCTGACCCTTTCTCTGTGGGGAGATTTTCCCGTGAACTATTTCTACGGCAGCTTCTCTGTGCAGGAGGCATTGAGAGCAGGAGGCAGGGGAGGTGGGGGACTAAACCCAGGATGAGTCAACAGCTCCTGAGCCTGGTGGTGGAGCAAGCGTTTGACCTCACACCCTCCTATCTTGAGTGGAGGGAGACAAATTAGCTTCTTTGAGGAAAAAAAAAAAAAAAAAAAAAAGGACCTAATGTCAGAAATGTCAGAATTAGTGGGGGTCCCTCTGTTCACACCCCTGAGCAGCATGATGTGATGGGAAGAGATCTGGACTTGGAGGTAGGAGGTTTGCTTTCTGGGCTGGCTGCTCCATTAACTCACCTTGGGATCTTCAGGAGTTCATTTGACTTTTCTGTTTTCCTGTCTGTAAAAATGGGATATTAAATACATCCTGTTTTCCTTATAAACTGTTATGAAATGCATTTGAAAAGGTTTTAAAAGTCACGATGTTATAAAGAGCTAGGTATGCACACACACACACCCCTTATATTGTTTGTACTGTGAGGACAGTCCAACTCTACTTATGGGACACTAGATTGCACCTTCTTGTGACCCAAATAAACAGCATTGAGAAGAAACGATTCCTAAAATTGTGCCTTGGGAGTGACATGCAGGAGTTGAAAGAGTATGTGCTTTAGAAGTAGGCAGGTTTGGGTTTAAATCTCTGCTCAATCTCTGCCAAGTAATCTTGAATAATTCCCTTAAACTGCCTGGGATTAAGTTGCTTCACCTGTAAAATAGTCATAAGGATGCCAGAATGGGCATCACAGAACTGCTGTGAGGTGGAGAATGTGCAGTAGACCTCTATACACTATCTGGCCAACAGTAGATTCTCATTATTAACTCCATTCTACCCACTCTGTACAATATTAAAATGGAATTTATAAGTAATGTTAATATAAAACTCTTTATCAGTCATCTTGCCTCTCCTGCTGTTCTTTGGGTTTTTGACGAGCATAAAATACTTTTACATGGACATTTTAAGGAACAATTAAGAAAATAAATAGAACATTAAAGAATACATTCATGTGGTCAAATTTGAGAGGAGTAATTTCCTTGTGAGGATTCACTTCTCCTTAGATTTAGGAAAACATGAAAATAAAATGAGTATATTAACAAGCATATCTGCAATAGGAGATGCAAAAGTTAGATTACTAATGGAGATATACATTTTTCTTCTGTGTGATGTTACCTTCAGCACTTCATGTATTTACATTGGGTTTCAGTTTCCTTCTTCACAAAGTGATGCAGTTCAGCATAAGGCCCTTTCCAGCACTGACATTTTCTGCTTCTGTGTTGCTCTGACCATATTTCTGCATCTTTGCCTTGGATTAATTCATCTCTAAAAGAGGAAGCTTGGATTAATCACTGGGAACAGGCAGGAGGCAAAGGTAAACAATAACATGAATGAATGACTGCATTTCCAGCCTCACCTCTGTCTCTCTGACATGCAAACCCTGCTAAGGGCCACCTCTTTGGGGCTCTGCTTAACGAACATCTGTGACAACACATTACACTGCAGGTTGACCAATGGCCCTCCCCCAGACCTGTGTGTCTTTCAGGGAGGAGGTTGTTTTATGGTTTTCTCTTGGTTGAAGTTAATACAGTGGAAGCTCATTATAATCCCAGTGCTGGTCAAGAGCAAAAAAGACTCACTACAACATCAAGAGTAGCAGGGTAGATTTAAGTGGATGCAGAATTAAGATTATAAGGCATAAACTCTAATGTGGGTGTAGCTAATAGAGACTTTCTATTTATAAAGGTGTTTTCATCTGCTGTGGAAGTCCTTGTGGAGGTAGAATGTGGGTCACTTTTCACCTGGACATTAAAAAATCAGGCGTGGGAGACCTTCCACTGCTCATGGAAAAAATGCCAGGGTTGAACAGTTTTCTTGAAAGCATGATGGTTTGAATTGCCAGACATCAGCATGGGTGCTTTCTTTTTGTTCCTTCCTTTTATTGGGTTCCGGGGTTCTTTCACTTCAGGGTACATGTGTATTACCGTGCAGGGCTGTATATTTCCATTTGCAGGTATTATACATGAGTGACTCAAGAGACTTTCCAGGATGATTTTCACAACATGCAACTTCCATATTAGAAGCTGAATATAGAACCTAACCCTAGTAAAAGAAGCAATTGCATTGTTGTTTTTTACTCTAAATATTGACAGGTCTTAAAATCATTGATGATAACGAGTTAGCTACGCTTGGATGTGGGTTCTCATACACTTTGGCTGAGAGTCTCAGCAAAGCATTTTCATTAAGTAATTGGTCTGTATCTCTCAAATTTTAAAATGTGAGAATTTTTCACTTTGTAATTCTGCTTGTAGCAATTGTTCTTAAAAGATGTATACACACATGTGCCCAAAGACGTATAGGAAGATATTTATTATAGGATTGATTGCTTTAGCAAAACAAAGCCATTCATGTATATACTTCCTTAGATACTACCATAATGTATTTTAAATAAAAGTATAGTCTCTTACCCTGGACTACAAGGCCCTGAAAGATCAGGCTTTTTGTTACATCTCTAGCCTTTCCTTATGTTCTCTATCTTCTTGTCATCTACACAGCAATAACTGGTATTTTTCTAGTAACTTCACAAAAGTGGAGTGGAAAATAGATTATAATACATCTGGACAAATAACAAATTTGAAACAGGTGTATCTATAAAGATGAAAAGATCTCCAAGACATCATTATCTTTTTTAGCGGGATCTAGTTTGTGTGTGTGTGTGTGTGTGTGTGTGTGTGCGCGCGCGCGCGCGCGCGCGCGCGCGCGCGTGAGCTATAGCTCTGCCCTTCCATGTCTGAGACACGCAGACACATAGCTTTTGCTCATTTAGAATTCTCCAGTGGAGTTGTGAAGCTACTCCTTCAGCTGCACTGAGTGGAATATCTGAATAAACTATTGAAACTATCACTTCCAGACTTACTCCCTTTTTTTCGCCTTTTTTCACAGAAATTTTAAAAACATGACGAGACTGCTTCTCATTTTGGTCCTGGAGAATGCTTTCAGAAGTCTGTCCTGAGTTTTATTATTTTTTTTATAATAGCAAGTATTTATCAAAAGTGAATTTGTGCAATGTCTTACACACACTTTCCATGCATTTAGTTCATTTGTTCATTTCAATAAACTCATGAAGTAAATAGTCAATATCCTCATTTATAGTGAGGATCAGCAAGGCTAAATAACTTACTCTGGTCACACAACTGGTAAATGATAAAGTCAGCATTTAAACCCAACACTACCTGACTCCAGAGTCCATGCCTGCAAGCACTAAACTGGCTGACAATAGTGATTAGAAAGTAACGTTCTTAAACTTAGAGCCACTGACCTAAATCCCATACTAGGTAAGGCACCTGAGAGAGAAAGGGATATTTGGCTACATTGTTCTTAAAGGTGCAAAGAGCTATAGCTCTGCCCTTCCGTGTCTGAGACAACCAGAGACTCCTTGAACATCACAAGATGTAGTTCAAAGTCACAGAAATGTCTCACCACTCTCCTTAGAGCAGAGGTGACTTGACTTCCTGATAGTTCCTATCCAGTCCCTTCAGAATCACAGGGATAGAAAAGCAACACCACGCAACTCACTTTCTATGTCTACATCAACTGCCAGGCACCTGAGCTCACAGGGAGGACACCTATGTCAGCTTTGCTATTTCCATTTGTTTAAGAACTGTTGTTATAATTAATAGCTGTGGAGACAGACCTGTCTATGATACATGCACTAAAGTCAGAAGGAGCACCCCTTTAACTTGTATACACTGCTTACTTTAAGGACCCTAATTGCATTTCACATCTTTTCGTTCTAGATTTTGATCATTATTTACACAACAGCATGGATCAGCTGTGTCTTTTTGGCTGTAATTTTGTAAGCAATTGTGCTAAAAAATGGATACAAAACTGTGAAAAGGAGTCAGGAAGCTTCAGAAGCAAAATGGAAATACCTGATCTGGACATCTTGACCCCTCAATATGGTCTAATCACTAAGGAGTCTTGGGTCCTCTGTACCTCCCATTCCACATTGGTAATGGACCTTGTTACCCAACTCCATGGTTTGTTAGGGATATTCCTGGTTTATGCCCATGTTCACTTGTTCCTGAAAAATTTATTTCATGGGTACCCTAATGATGGGGAGAATGCTAATATTTACTCCAAAGAATTTTGGCAAAGATTAAATAGACTACCCCAGGAAGGGGTGTAACCTTGAATTTGTGGCTCTATGCAGCTGAGGACATGCATATATCTTTGGGATATAAAGGAACCTAAAAGGGTAAGAGGTGGGGATAGGGAATATTTTTAAGGATACAGTGCTATTGGAAAGCTCATGGTTATGGAATTCGAAGTTGGAAAACTATAAGGAGATAAAAATAGTGCCTTCTGTCTTTTGTTTGTCTGATTGCTCCTAGAGTGTCTTAATTTCTCTTTTTACCAGTCTCTACCTCTCTCTGAGTCTCTGATGCCCTTTAGTCATTGTTTCTGCTTCTGCTCCTGTGCTCCTTTCTCCTCTCTCTAAACTTTATTCTCTCTGCCTTTTTCTCCTCTTAAAATCTGATTTCTGTGAAATATCGCATGTGTGGCCCTTACATCAGATGCCGACACTAATTGGCAACAATCTCAGATCTCCTTTAGCTCTGTTCCCATAAGGCTGGGAGCCCCTCTTCTGAGGCTGGGGGCAGGTTAAGGGATAACACATAAGTTTATAATGTGTTTTCCAAGGTGGTCTTTTTTAATATCTTCATGAACTTGTAGATAAGATAGGTCTGAAGCCAAGCCTTAAAGATCCCAACCTCTATCAAAATATAACCCATCACAACTAGCATATGCAAATTCTTTCAAGCAATATTATAATGACCAAGTCTATATGATGGATAATATTACCTTAAAAAGGTGTCTCAATGGCTAGCAAAAGGGCCTATCAATGCTTTCTGTTTAAAAAGACACTGTTATGCCTCTGCCAGATAACACCCCTTTGATTTTTTTTTGTCAGTGTTTTACTTTATTTTTTCCTAATAGTTGGGACAGTTTTCTTTGTATCATGCATGCTCTCTGTCCTGCCTGACCTTCTCTGTACTTGAAGGGGGTTTGGATTGTTTGGAGTAGGAAGATTAATTGTGGAAAACCAAATTTATGTTCCACACAGGGATCACACTTATAACTCTGGACTCATAGGCACTGTCTTCACAGCAAATGAACTAATGGAAATGATGAAAACACATCCACACACAGACACACACACACAGAGGTACATACATGCATAGAGGCAAGCCATTTCAAGCCCTTTACCATCTTGACTCTTTTGAGTCAGTTCTTGTCAATGGTTGATCCTAGCTATTAATATTTTCCAAACAGCATCTTGGGACAGATGGCTCTTTGTGTTTAAGGGTGACTACCTCCTGACTGATTTCATCTGTGTGAGGAAAAGCCAGTGCCTCCTTTGGTGGGCTGGTCAGTGGATCCATGATAATGGCAGGGTGTGGGTTTATGAATATCTACTTCTTGTTCTTGCTCCTGTCCCAAACCTTCCAACCAAGGGGCAGCCAGCTGGCAGTTCTGAGGCCTGGCATTCCAAGCTGCTCAATAATCTGATATCTGATTCACATTCTCACATTGCTAAGAAATGAAGAAGCCCATTTGTCACCTGGTCCTACCCTCATCTGTTTCATGATAGCCATCTAGGAGCTATCTGGTCTTCTATTCTTAGAACATTACCAAGATCTAATGGATGTTTTGCCTAAGGCAGGAGGCGAAGAGAGTAATTAGCTGTTAGGTTGTGGCTTAACCATTACATAAAGGTAAACAACAGGATTGAAGGCTCAGCTCTATAGGAATAATGCCTGGCTTTTGGGTTCTGGTACAGGACATGAAAAGAAAATGGATTTGGGGCTTCCCAGACAGAATCTAAATCAAATCTATCTCTTTCAATTACTAATTTTATGGATTTGGGGAAGGTAATTAAACTCCTTGAGCCTTAGTTTCTTCATCTGTGAATGGGAATGAAGCATTTTTGAGATTGACTATACCTTTTGTGGTAGCAGAACTGAACCGCAGCCACAGCTGGAAAGCACTGGTGATTATAAGCCAAGAACTAGGCCTTTAAGCTCTTGGCTTTACTTTCTTTAAAGAACTAGAGTCTGTCATACAGAGTGAAGTAAGCCAGAAAGAGAAAAACAAATACTATATGCTCAGTCATATATACGGAAGTTTAAAAAAAATGGTACTGATGGACCCAGTGACAGCGCAAGAATAAGGATACAGATGCAGAGAATGGACTGGAGGACATGGGGTCCCGGGGGGGGGGGGGGCGGGGGGGGCAAGGGGAAGCTGGGATGAAGTGAGAGAGTAGCACAGACATATATACACTGCCAGCTGTAAAATAGATAGCTAGTGGGAAGTTGCTGTATAACAAAGGGAGATCAACTCCATGATGGGTGATGCCTTAGAGGTCCGGGACAGGGAGAGCAGAAGGGAGTCGCAGGAGGGTGGGGATATGGGGATATATATATATAAATACAGCTGATTCACTTTGGTGTACCTCAAAACTGGTACAAGAGTGTAAAGCAATTATTTTCCAATAAAGAGCTTAAAAAAAAAAAAGAACCTCTGTACTTCTTGCAGTAAACACTCAATCATTAAAAAGATTTGCATTTCCACCAGGAGGTCATGTGCTTTTCTATTGTCTTTTAGAAAACCTCATTTGCAGGAGAAAATAGGCAGTCTAGGGTAGGAGTCCCCAGTCCCCAGACCAGGGACAGGTACCAGTCCAGGGCTTGTTAGGAACCTGGACACACAGCAGGAGGTAAGCAATAGGTGGGTGAGTGAGCGAAGCTTCTGCTCCCCATCATTCTCATTACCACCTGATCCATCTCCCAACTCCCAACAGAAAAATTGTCTTCCATGAAAGAAACCAGTCCCTGGTGCCAGAAAGGTTGGGGACCACTGGTCTAGGGGAATGAGAGGGCTGATTACCCACCTTGAAGGTATTAAAGTACATTGCCTAATAAACTTTTATTATCACTCACTACTCAAGGAAGACTTTTAATATGTAAAACTAAAATCCATTGTATTATAGTTTCAAATAATTTCGGAAGAAATAATTATTGTTCCAACTTCATGTTGTAATTTATACAACATGTAATTTATACAACATAAGGTTAAGGATCTTAACCTTATTAAGACTCATCGTGTCCATTGAATCATTAAAGAAACCATCTTATTAATTGCACTTTCCAGATAAAACAAACAAACAAAAATGTCAGTTAAGAGAGTTTGTGACTCACCAGCCATCAAGATGAAATTAAGACCTTATTCAACTGGTTCTAAACTCCATGTTTTTCTTCCACTGTTGCTATTTTGTGTGCCACTAATAATATTAGTTTCTTTAAATGATGTAATGGTAATAAAAATAATAATGATATGCCTTAAAGAGTGATATGTTGACATTTTTGTCCTGATTTCTGCAGAAGACATCTTCCCTTTACCCCTAAAAATAAATAAAGACCATGTCTTTGATTTCATGACCTAGATTTTTGCTTAAATTCTTACTCAGGCCACCTTCCTTACCCCATGAAATATTTTTCAGGACTGTGTTATTGACGTTAAATAAAGTTACAAAAGGAAGTGTTCAACCATAACAATTCTAATGGGATATAAGAATAATACAAATCTACATTTTACCCTTATTATTAGAGGAGTTTATTGAACCTGGACTGCCACCAGCTAAAATTTTTGTTTTATGTGAATGGTGAATATAATTTCCTTCATACATAATTCTTTGCAATAGCAGTGCAAATAAGGAGCAAGAAGATAGGATTCTAGGGTGCAACATCAAAAGATGTTTTCATTTCAATTATCTGCTTTTTCTTTATAGATGGAAAAGAAAATACTACCACATTTTAAAATGAAAATATGTGTATATGTTCATTTCCTTTCCGATTGAAAGAGGCAAATAAAATTTTTAACATGACAAATTTAGCACTGTAATCAAGCCCAGACAAACATCTACAGAAATGGGCTTCCCTATTTGTACTAGACTCTCAGTGAATCTCTATGACATAGAACACATTGTATCTGTGTACATATATCATAGGAATGAATCCAGAAGTATGCTTTTGCCCTTGAATTTTTACTTTATTGGCCTGTTACACTAATTATCTCTCTTTTGCAACAGCAATATTGGGGTGTAATCTACATAATCACAAAATGTGTCCATTTTAAGTGTAAAATTCTATGAATTTTAATAAATTTCAACAGTTGTGCAACTATTATAAAATCCTATTTTAGGTAGTTTCCATCACTCCCAGAAAGTTCTAATTCTCTTTCAAAAAGGAAAAAAAAAAAAAAAAAGGAAAAAAACAAAAAACAAAAAAAAACCCCAAAAACCACTCTATTATTCAGATCCTACTGACAGAATTACTGTCAACTCGGAAAAATAGGAACCTTGTGTGTGTGTGTGTGTGTGTGTGTGTGTGTATGAAACATAACTTCGGCAAGTGTGAAACATCTTTAAGCCTCACTTTATCTGTGGAAGTGGTTAAATCTCTGCTTTACTTCTCTCATGAGGCTTAAATGTGCTTCTACCATTTTGAATGAAATGTAGAAATCTTACTGCCATCTGGATCTCTTTATTCTCCCCACTTTAATAATATTATTTTATATTATTTATAATTCTATAATTCTATTTCCTCTACATCCATTGAGCAGCATGTCATATGGTGCCATCATTCTTATTTCAATGATCAAATATTATTTAAGAGCTTATGAGAAGTAGATTAGGATATTATATTTACCCTGACTTTTGCTCTTATGTTCTTTCCTTTCTGAAATTCCATGCCTTCTACTTACTTTAGCCCTTCATTGGGGGTAGTTATGCTAGCAGCAAATTCTCTTAGTTTTCTTCTGTCTGAGAATGTTATTAGTCCCTTCATTTCTGAAGGATATTTTTACCAGATATAGAAATCATGGCTGGTAATTTTTCTCTTTCAGTACTTGAAAAATATTCCACTTACTTCTGGCCTGTGTGTTTTCAGATCAGAAGTCTTCTGTTTTTGTAATTGGGGTTTCCCTATACGTCATGTGCCATTTTTCTCTGACTTCTTTCAAGAACTTTTGTCTTTTGTTTTCAGAAGTTTAATTATTATCTTTGAGTTTATTCTATTTGTAGCTCCCTTAACTTCTTGAATCTGTAGGTTTATGTATTTCACTATATTGGGGGTTTTCAGCCCTTATTTCTTCTAATACATTTTCAGTCTTATTCTCACTCTCTCTCCTCTGCTACTGAGAATCTGATGATTTGAATATTATCTTTTTTGTTACTGTAACACAGGTTCCTTATACTCTGTTAATTTTTTATGGTCTACGTTCTATCTGTTACTCTGATTTGGTAAATTGTATTGCTTAATCCTCAAGTTCACTGATTCTATCCTCTGTCATTTCCACTTTTCTTTCGAGCCCACCCAACAAGTTTTATTCTGTTTTGTTTTGTTTTCTTCTTCTTTTTTTTTTTTTTTTTTGCATTTTTCAGTCTTGGAATTTCTATTTGGTTCTTTTTTTGTAACTCATATCTTGACTGAAACGTTCTGTTTATTCACTAGTTTCAAGTGAATTGATTATTGTGCATTGAAGCATTTTTATGATGGCTGCTTTAAAAACCTTGTCAGATATTTTCAACATCTGATTCATTTCAGTGTTGGTATCTGTTGATGATCTTTTTTCATTTAAGTGATATTCCTAGATTTTGATGAGTGATTTTTTTTAATTGTATCACGTACAGGTTGGATATTGTGAGATTCTGAAGGCTGCATTACCCCTATTGAGGTGTAGTGTTACATATGCATATAGGTACAGCTTTCTGTACATATATATGTATAGCTTTCTGCTCCCCCCACCATCCCACTGGCAAAAGTGTGGTGCTGCTTCACTGTAAATGGATCAGGTAGAAGTTTAGCTTCCACCTCAATCCACTGACACCTTCCTGGCAAAAGTAGGGCCCTGATTTAAGCTCCCTGCCATGCCCAGCTAACACCAGAGAAGGGAAAAACAGAGCTGATTTACATCACTGTACTGCTGCAGGTCGAGAGCTGAAGCTCACCTGTGCCGCACTGGACCTCACTGATACTTGAGGAGTTCTTTAAGGCAGTCCACCTTCAAGGGTCTTCCTATGCTTGTTCATTAGTTTAAGTCCAGGGCTTTTTGGCTGGGCTAAAGGAAAAGGTCATGCCCTCATGGCCAGAACCAGAAGTCCTCTGATAAGGTGCTTTTAAATTGTAATGTCCAACATAAATGTAAGAAATAATTTCAAGATTAAATCCAAGGAACAATGATTTTGACAAGTATATAAGAGAGAAATTATATTATTTCAAAGAATAATCCCTTTTCAGTCTCTCTGGAAGCAGTATTTTCATCCTAACAATAAATATTGTAACGAAAACTTTTCAGAATTAGTTTACTAAAACAGATTCTCTCCATGGAATGACTTCTGGTAGCATTTTGTTACACAAATTGCAGTTATTGTACCTTTTAAATGTATTTTATAACTCTTACTTTTCAGAAATTTAACATGTTCATCACTTCACTAAGTGAATAAGTATGCTAGTCATTTTCAGTGCCTGAATTGACAAAGATGAAAAATCTGTGTGGAAGTAAACTCTTCCTTTGTCTTATTAAAAAAAAAAAAAATCTCCCCATAGGATCTGAACTTATTGTAAGTTATCTTGTAAGTTATCCTCTAATTAGAGAAGATAAGGAATAGGCTAATTTTGTTCTTAATCTGAGTTTCATTACAGTATAGTGTTCTACGGTGACGAAGCATGGTCCTGCATATTACAAACACAGCATTTCTAATCTTCCGGCTTGATATCATCTCTCAGCATATTTTAAGTGCCTAGGAGTCCATTTACATCACATAAAAGTCAGTACCCCTGCCATTCATTGGTTGTGCTTGCTGTGGTTGCTCAATATGCCTTGTGTACGTGATGCTAAGCCTCATCTCACCAAAAACATGTTTGCAAATATGTGTTGATCAAGAATGCACCCAGAATTGTGCTACAAGATCTAATGGTGGAACTAAGGTAATTGTTAATTCAAAATACTATTGATAATGATTATTATAAAAGTGTATAATTATTATAAAAGATGATAGGAGTTTACAATTGAGTAAGGAATGCACACAACTCTTAAAGAAGCCACAAAATCACAGCCAGAACCCTTGAGAAGCTCTAGAATCTGAACTGTACCACACTATTGGTCTAATCATGAGACTAGAAGACCAGGCTTTTGTGCCTCCAGCTCAGTCACTATTTGTCTGTGGCCCACTAAGTCTTTTAGTGATAGAGGGTAATGTTGCAGCCAAGGCAGCTTCTGTCTGAGAGCATTTCTCAGGGGTAGGTGGTTATTGTGAGGTGTTATGGGAGTCCTGGGATGGACACTCCTATACACGTGTTACAGGTTACTTTGTGTTCCCCCTAAATTTATATGTTGAAATCCCAGCTCCCAATATTTCAGAATGTGACTTTATTTGGAGATAGTCTTTGCAGGACTAATCAAGTTACAGGGAAGTCAGTACGATGGACCATAATCCAATATGACTGATGTAGTTACAAACAAAGGAAATTAGGATACAGAGAGCGGTGTGCAGAGAGGGGAGACAATGTGAAGAGACAGAGGGAGAAGACGGACATCTGCAACCCAAGGAGAGAAACCTGAAACAGATCCTTCCCTAGAGTTGTCGGGAGGGGCCAACTCTTCTAACACCTTGACCTCAGACTTGTAGGTCAGAACTGTACATTTCTATTTTTTAAGCCACTTCATTTGTGGTGCTTTATTACAGCAGCCCTAGAAAACTAACACAGTCAAATTTAGCTAATCTCTCTCTTCTCTGAGCATTTGGGACATAGAATCAGGAAAGAACTTGAAATCTGCCTCTCTCTGGGAAGAAGCTGTGTGCTGTAAAACTTAAGAGTACTTGTCACTCTGAAGTTTTGGACATGTGGAGAAAACTAGTTTTCGATAGGAGAGAAAAATGAAGCTACTATCTAGAGAGAAGTAGACACGAGAGGGAAGGAGCACACTCTCATGGCTCTGTTTTATTTGAACTTTTCTTTTAGGGTTCCTTGTACTTATCAAATTACCCTTTCCTCACTTTGCAAGTGCCTGTGCATGCACACACATGCACACACCACCAGTGAGTATGAATAAGGATTAATTTAAAATTCAGAAATTCAGCTATTGAATTTGGAGTTGAATCCATTGATCTAGTCCTAAACTAGCTTCTAGGTTAACTTTGTTCCAATTTTTTAAAAGGCACTCTCTGTGACCAGATTTTGTCCTGTGGGCACAATACTTAGAGAATGGAGAGTCAGCTAGATTTTAACTTTCCATACTGCCCCCCATTAGCTGGTTTTCCTTGTATAATAATAAAAGCCACCATTACAGAGAACCTGGGTGTGTCTCAGCCTTGGTACTAAATTCCACTTTTGTTTAATGCTTCCCTTCTATGTCTGAAACACCCTATCTTTGTTTTTAATCACCTAAATACCTTGTGATGCTAGCCAAGCTAATCAATACCATCAAGCTTATCAATCTTAAATTCATTGATATGTTATTACCTCCTTCTCTAATAACCCCAAAATGGGGAGGAATAGAGAGTGATGAAAGTGTTTGCCAAGAGGAGCAAGTGGCTTGTTTGCCTTGGTCTAGTGTTTTTTATCTTCTGAGGAGAAAATAATAAGTTAGTTCCCATATTGTCATTATTTTACTATAATATTAAGTTTGGACACCATATAATATTCCCCGGAAAACTGGAAATTCCTTTGTTTAATTTTTTTTCCTGGAAATAAATAAAGTCCTAATGAAAACATAATGCTATCAGTAGGAAAAAAAATATACCTGGACAGGGCTGGTTAACTCCAAGGCCTACAAATGTACCGTCCTACAACACAGGCTGCAGGTAGATGGTTAGGTGGCAACGGAAAAGGTGATTATCATTCTCAGCCAAAGAAGCTAGAACATTCCCTCAAAGAGATGTTTTTCCTAGAGGCTTGGGAAGATGCCAGGTACATGAAGAGAATCTTCAACATAAATAATTCCCCAACTTGTAAACATTTTCGTGAGGAGAAAAATCTGACTTAGAAAGTCAGCTTAGGAAAGGAGAAATGCAACTTATTTAAGAGAGAAATATTTAGTAGGTAAGGCATATATCTAGTGAAGGTGGAGGGAAGGAAATTAAATGAAACATAACATTTCTACACATTTATATTTTTCCAGTTATATTACTCAGATTTAAAAATCTGTGAGGTAGGGAGTTTGGGCTATGGCTTACCTAGGTGGCGTTTTGTGTACCTTTTTTATGAGCTCTAAAAGCAGGCAATGCAACACCGTACTTTATGGGCTGCAGAGGAAAGCACGGGATCCTGAAGATGGACAGGAAAAAACCTGTACTGTGTTCCTGAAGTTATTATAGATTACTCTAATAATCAGTCTGCTTTAGAAATCTTCCCTGTGCCCTCCCTGAAGATGAACTGCTTTTAAAATAACTACTATAAAGCTTCAACTGCTTTGTCCTCTGCACTGTTATTTTCCTGGGATTGCATTTCGGATGAAATCTCAGGGGACCACGGTAAATTTTGAAGTTACCCATGACTAAATTTATTACCTGCAGCTCTGAAACAAGAACAAATAGTACAGTTAGTTCTTTCCTCAGTGAATTACTCTGATAACCACTCGTAATAGGTAACTCGTGTTAGCAGGTAGACAGATCCAGTTAACCTGTGGCAGAGAAATAAATTCACACGTTGCATTTTGTATCAATGGTCTGAGTAACCGTCCGTAGCAATGTCAGAAATAAGTTTCTTCATTAAAAAGTCTGTAAACACCTTTAAGCCTTTTTGGAGTCTGAGTGTTTTTTTAATACTCCATGACATCGTTATCACCAGCTTCATCATTGCCATCTTCCCCATCACCGCAAAAATAACAAAAATAAAAATATGTATTTCATAAAAACTAGGCACTGACCTAAGTACTTAAATGTGTTATCTCATTTAATTCTAACACACACACACACACAGACACATACACAGATGAAACAGAGAGATTAGGTAACTTGCTAAAGGCAACTCATCTAATGGTGCCAGAGTCAGGATTGTCTGGTGTTTTTGTTGTTGTTTTTAATAAGTCCGAGGCCTTAACCACATGCCACACTACTTCTCATCTGAAAGCATATCTGAAATCTTTAAAGCAGAGGTCTCAGAATCTATCCCAGACATCAATTAATGTCTTATTTTGCCCTTCTTTTGCTGCTTGTGTTAGGCTACAGAGGGTAGAACTAACCTTTTAATGCTCAAATCATTTTTGTTTCTTTTCTGCAAAAAATCATTAGCACAGGGGAATGAAAGCATTATTACGGCGCTTATGATGTACCAGGCTTTTACAGATTCTTTTATCCTCAAAGCAACCCTGAAAGGTGATATTTTTTCGTTTTGGAGATGGTGTGACTGAAGATTATAGAGGTAAAGTGGCTTCCCAAGGGGCATACGAAAACAGCAAAGACTGGATAGAAACCTAATTCTCCTGGGCTAACCTCTAACTGATCCTATTTCTAAAACAGTTGTTGTCAGTCATGACCCTTGGTGTGAAACCTGAGATGAGGTCAAGATACAGGGAAATGAAGGGGGCTGGAGGGTGTGCAGAGGAGAGCAGCAAACGTTTAGTAGGAGAAAAGAAGTGGGGCTCAGGAAAAAGGGCATTGTGAGAGGTCCAGCGGATGGCAGCAGGCACATGGAGGGGTAGGCAGGGAGGTGAAAGCAAGAGTTGAGGGGGCAAAGGCAGTGCAAGATCTGCTTTATTGTTTGTCTCAGGCTGACTCTAGGAATGAAACCAAGAGGGAAATAAAGAATGGCAGATGCAGTGCTGCTCATTCCACATATAGACTATGGCTTGTGTTGCTCCCTCTCTCTTCATTTAGTGGCTTAAATAAATCTCCTCTTTAGTTGTGGGCATCTCTCAGAACTTACTCTCTGTTCTTGACTGAAGAATTGGAGAGAAGGGCATGATATGCAGGTTTCATTTGGTGGGAGGGAGATGGAGTCACACTGCTGCCGTCTTCATGTTTCTGTTGTCGTCACTGCCTTTGTTACTCCTGATAAACCCTTCAGTACAATTTGCTATTTCTAACTGTGTATTTAAAGTACTATCATTAAAAAAAAAACAAAAAACTCCCAGTAAATCAAGAGGTAAATAAGGAAGTTAGCCAGAGGAAGACAAAAAGCAGTTGTTCAATAAAGAGCCTTCCATTCCTGAAATGAATTTGGAGGAGAACTTTGATGTGTTTATCTGGGTGATGCCTCATGACTGGGATTGCAGAGAATACTAGTCACCCTGAGATTTTTCTCTTGATACCTAGTAAGGTCGAAAGATGTGGTTACTGAATCACCTGGACTCTTTTAAAGGATATAATGCCCAAACTACTTCTCCCTGGCCACCCAGTCATTTCTTTTTTTTAAAAAATGTTTACTCATTTATTTATTTATTTTTGGCCATGTTGGGTCTTCGTTGCTGCGCACGGGCTTTCTCTAGTTGCGGTGAGCGGGGCTGCTCTTCTTTGTGGTGTATGGGCTTCTCATTGCAGTAGCTTCTTTTACTGCGGAGCACAGGCTCTAGGGGCGTGGGCTTCAGTAGTTGTGGCACTTAGGCTCAGTAGTTGTGGCTCACGGGCTCTAGAGCTCTGGCTTAATAGTTGTGGCACACAGGCTTAGTTGTTCCGCGGCATGTGGGATCTTCCTGGACCAGAGATCAAACCTGTTTCCCCTGCTTTGGCAGATGGATTCTTAACCACTGCGCCACCAGGGAAGTCCCGACACCCAGGCATTTCTCAACAAACTTTACCCTATTTCAGTCACATAAATGTCATCTGGAAATGGAAATGAATTTTATGTAATCTGGAATAAACTCAAATTTGGATAATAATTTAATGTATGTGAAACTGTGCTACTGGTTTCATATGCTCCTATATACATAGTGTTTTCACTCATGACGTTTGTGAATTATGTGCCTCAAATGCCATTTCCCCTCTAAGCCCTGCAGCATTTGTTGTGTGATTTTGCATAGTATGGAGATTTTTAAGAACACTTACAAGGACAAAGTAAAATCTTCATTTAAAAAAGAATTGAACAAACAGTTACTTTAAGACCCCAAAATGTATGCCATTTTAGATATGTTGAATATTATTACTTTCAAGAGATGGAGAGCACTGTGTGGTGTTACCAAATCACAGGGGATTGCTGTGTGATATTCAGGTTTTAAGAGTGATAAACCATTCCAGACAGCTCATCTGTATGTCATTCATTATTTTCCATTCAAGCAAGACATCTGCCCTCTTAGAAGAAACACTTTCTCCTCCACAAATCCTGACAAAGCATGATACTGATAAGCAGACGATAAACCATTATTGAGAAGCAAACAGAAGATGTGCCAAGCATAGTTTAGAAGTAGATAAGGTCTAGAAATGGAACTAAATTGTTTGGAAAGTAATCTTTTACCTGATGTTTGAGAAACAAAGATTACCACTGTTGCCACCAATGGTAATTATGAAAGACTACATTGGAAAAGGTGTCAATACATATTTGTTGAAAGAAAGTAGAGCCAGCGACTCTTTATTGCATATTCCAGGCTACACTTTATAGATTTTAGATATATTTTCATGAGGAATCTTTTTGTATGCCCTTTTTATAAACAGGGAATGTGAGTCTTAGAGAACTTAAACAACTTGCTTAAAGACACAGTTAACAAGGGCAGACCAAGATCAAACTCCTTTCTTTATAATTCTTATATTCTCCACAGAACCAAGCTAAAAATAGAAGCGCAAAGGGGGGAATAAGGTATCTACTTATGCTTATGTGTCTATGTCTTGGTCAAGCTTCTAGTTTCTTGTCTATCACTCTCTCTTGGTCTCTTATCCTTATTTTATTTCTATTTCTGCTATCTCACCACATATGGACATCTGGCCATTTACTTATCTTTCTGCAAACAGCAGATTGATATGGACCAACTTGTGTAAATAATGTTGGACTATTCATAATACCTAGTACCCTTGTAAAAATCTTGACAATAAAGTCCTTGGAAACATAAGCTGATTTGCCTTCTGAATGAATTGGAAGATGGTTTCAAAGTTGGCTTTTCTTACACAACTTGCAAATAAGGAACACAATATTATGCATGATTAGGGGCAAATAAAGCAACAAAGATTAGCTCATGGCTTCTCAGCAAGAGGAAAACTGGTGACTCCTGATAGTACTTGCATATTACGCAAAGGATAGGATTTGTATCATGAGGATATGATAATGGTATTAGCCGTGTGAAACAATTTCCCACTTTCTCAAATTGAGCATTGATAACTGAGTTTCTTTGCTTACCACGATGGCACTGACCCTCTGCCTTCTATTAACATTAAGCCAGAGAGATTTGGTCTTTTCTTTATCCTTAAAATAAATGCATTTTTAGAAAGAGAACTGGCATGGCAGTGACATTATAGGAGATAATGAGTTCACTGATAAAGTCAAAGGAAAACCATCCAAAAATAGTTTTAAATGCTTTATTAACAACTTTATGTGATGATGGAAAGGAACAAATTGTGCTTGAGTATATATATTGTTTAGAAATCTAAAAAGGCTATCTGAACATTATTTTAGTAAAGATATAGAAGAGCTACAAACTGAGCTCCACAGATGAATTTTGCTTTTTCATCTTAGGGTTGAACAATTTGAGTAACAACCAGCAAATCTTGATTTACATTTAAAAAAAGGCTTATCATTAGGTCGGGCTTTAAAAATGTTGCAAATAAATAAGAAACTTAAATGTCTAGAGATAAAAGTAACATCAGTAAATTAACAAATTGAGTGAGGGAAGAACTTTCAGAAAATTAATGCCTTAGGAACCTGTTTAGACTGTTTTTCAAAAGTTAATTTAATTGTCTAATTTTTTTTGATTAACTATAGAAGTAGAAACTAATTGTGTGCCTGTTGTGAAATGTATAAAAATAATATACAAGTGAAGAAAAACAAAGCTCTTTTAAATTTAATCATGACCATTTATGACTTTAATTAAGCAGACTATCCAACTGATAATAAATGTATTTGCCCATTATTTTTCTCTGTTCCACACTTTAGTCATTGATGTCTGACTGTGATGAACATTTGTGATTCATTTGGCTCTTGTGTTTCAGGATGCCAGTGTTGATGGTGGCTTTTCTCTGTGTGTGCAAATGTAGCTGCAAAGTGTAGATGTTCAGTTGTATCTTTAGTAATAATCTCATTTGACTGTCCTTCAATCTGCGGTCAGAGATGCTGTTTTTATTTTATTTTATTTATTTTATTTTATTTTATTTTATTTTATTTTATTTTATTTTATTTTATTTTATTTTTATTTTTTAGCGCTTTATTGGAATAAAATTGCTTTACACTCTTGTACCAGCTTTTGAGGTACACCAAAGTGAATCAGCTGTATTTATACATATATCCCCATATCCCCTCCCTCCCACAACTCCCTCCCACCCTCCCTGCCCTGGCCCTCTAAGGCGTCACCCATCATCGATTTGATCTCCCTTTGTTATACAGCAACTTCCCACTAGCTATCTATTTTACAGTTGGTAGTGTATATATATCTATGCTACTCTCTCACTTCGTCCCAGCTTCCCCTTCACCGTCCCCCCCCTGCCCCCCGCCACCCCGTGTCCTCCAGTTCATTCTCTGCTGTTTTAGAGCCTGTCATTGTAGCTTAGTTGATATTTGAATTCCTAGTTGGCCTACAGCACTTGTTCAATAGGTCATCTTTCTCCTCCCTTCAATTTCCCTAATCCTCTTCTAATTGACTCTGTTGTGTAAGATCCTCATTTCATATATCATGTCATGCATTCCTTCCACATTCCTGCTTTGAATGATATATTTTTTTGCTATTCCAAAGAAAAGGACTGTTTTTGAAAGGTTGTCTCCACTTAGAATTCTAGCTGCTGCAGCTTACTCTCAGCCCAAGGTCCTGCAGGCTCCTCTGACTCAATGTGCCTTCCATGTTGTTCCTGAAAGCACATCCTCCTCATAATTCATCATCTCATTAGTAGAATCACCATCGCTTTGGCCATTCAAGCCAGAGAGCTTCTTTCCTCCTCCCTGTTTCTAAATTAATCACTGACACATATTGGTCACACATTTCTCCATAAATGAGGACAGATTATTTTCACTCCTGTAGGTTGCACACAAGAGAAAAATCATCCAAAAAAGGTTTCTCATGTTTTACTTTTATTCTATAAATGTTCAAAAGCCAATATGTGCAAAACCATTTAGCAAAATGCCACCATGGGGTTCATAGTTTGTAATTTTAAAAAACAACAACCAAAGGCTGCTGCACCTCATAAAATATGCAATAAAGGATTTTGAGTAAGATTGAAAAATAGGAGTAAAACCCACGCTCCCAGCAGGCAAAATGGTGCTTGACATTTTAATAATAGTGAAACCTAAGACCTCAGTGGGGCAAAGCTGAAACACATTTGCATGTCAAAGAAAAGGTTCTGTTTAATTTGTTTAGGTTTCTTTGTTAGTTTTTCTGTTTCTTATGGAATAATTTCAACATTACGAAGATTATAATAAATGTCTGGATGGTTGAGAGGAGGTACGAATCCAGATGAAAATAGATAGCTGATTTTCTAACTAGACTTTGATAGGAGAGAAATCTGTGTGCAAGAAGTACTTCTCCCCTTTGCTTCTTTAATGTGGTGCTGTTTTATTTCCAGAGGCAAAAAGGAAACCAAAGTATATTATGCACATTCTCTTGGCTATGCATAAATTTAAGGGCTTACCCTCTGTTTCTTGCCCTGAGGAGGCTTACCCAATTGTCACATGTTTGACCTTTCCTTAGGAGAAACACTGTGACAATTGTGACAACAACCTCCTAAAGTTTAACACTTCATGGCTTATTCACCTATTGCTGTTCATGCCTCTCTTTAGAAGAGAGGTTGGGGATGTGATTTATAGTGAAATTGAGTTTCACAGGTTCAGAGTTACAACTGAGACAACATGTTACGTAAACTTTGGTTAGCCTGGAAAGCTTTAAGGATATTAAACAAACAAACAAAATGTTAATTCTAATTTTAAAGAATCAATCCTTTCTACTTTATAATTGGTTTTTATTTCTCACTTAGATGAAGAGTTGTTTTAATGGCTAGTAAATCAATATAAAGGGAAAAAAACGTTTTCTATAGATTTTCCTCATTTTAATTAATGCCATAAATCTTTTTTTGGTTGAGAAAAGACTTTGAGACAGATTACTTTGTGCTTAAAACAGTATTTTAACTGATCAGAAAAGCATCATGTGGACCCATGGCTAAATAATTCAGTTGGTTGTAACCATGTGTGGAAGAGAGAACTGAGTTTTTTCAAGATCTTGTACTTTACAGACAAATATTTTCCAAGATTTGGATTTTGTTGAACTGACCTTTAATACACAGAAGATGTTTAAATACCATTTGGAGCCACGTGGGGTATGAGCTTGGTGTTTGTCTGGGTCTGTTCTCTTGAGTATTGCCCTGCTAAGGTGAGAGATGCTCCTCCAGGGCAGTGCAGAGTGTGCCCCAGCACCTGACATTTACTCAGATATTTGCAAGAGTATATGTGTAAGTGCACATATGAATGGATGAAATGAAATTATGGCTAAACCTGGTTTCTTGGGCACAATGATGTTGATTTGTCCATGTGATGGCGTTGGTAGAGATTTATGCGGTTGGATACTCACAGACACCAAACTCTAGGTTATGGAACCACAGCTCATTTATAGACTCTGAGTTGACCCATGAATGAATTAATTTAAAATGGGAACTTGGGCATCATTCTTTTTGCTGCAAAGTTAGGCGGAATCATTCTTAGTCTCCCAATTCCATCATTTCTCCTACCAATCTCCTTCTTTCATGGGCCTCCACTGTGGCATTTTACTAGTCCTAGTGTTCCCAATACAGCTGGGTTTTCAATTTTGATTCTGTTTACCTCTTACTGAGTTATTTTAGGTAGTTTATCTAATCTCTTCTAGCTGCAGCTGTTCATTTTTAAGAGAGGGTGCAATTACCTACTTCTTAGTGTTACAAGGTTTTAAGGCAGTAATTCATGTCTTCTACTGAGAAGAAATGTGCAACAAAAATAAGCTACCTTCAATAACAGCAGCACTACCACCAGCATGACCAGTAAGTAGTAACACACTGAAGGAGAATTATGCATTAATGTGATAGTCTAATCTAAGCCGGTCAGTGTCTTCTCTGACCACTGGATGATGCCCCTCAAATGGTAAAAATGCTTTGACTGAGGTTTAATTATGTGTTTACTTAAAAAAAAAAAAAAAAAAAAAAACACACTTTTCAGTGAAGGGACTGTAAACTTCAGCATAATCTCAGGTTGTTAGTTGTTTCTGTGTTTTAATATGGCAGTAGAATATTATTCCATAATAAAGCAATATAGTTTGGCACGATCATATCAAACCCTCCTGGACAAAATGCAAATCTATTAATATGTTTGTGAAATATTACTAAATATCCGTTACCCATGTTCCATTATGAATATCTCCCAAACTATAGAATAGAGTTGATTTTTTTTCAGTTTTGATAAGATTATTTTTAATTGGGGGAAATAAGATTTTTAAGTCTATTAGAATAAAGCTAGTGTCATTATCAGAACTCGTTACCAACGCCATTTTTAAATGTCTTATCAAACTAAATGATTAATGATATTTTTAATATTAAAAAAGTACTGGAAGAACTGTTAGAAATATAATTTAGAATTTCTTTTGAAGTCTAGAATATTGAAAAAGAGATCACATGTGGCTCAAATATCCTCTGCCTACCCTTATTTCACCCCCATGTGTCTAATATATAATTCACCAAAGATAGTATATAGAAATACAAACTATACATTCTAAATTAGAAAATAGCTTGAATTCAGTAATTTTGTAGGCAAATTTTTCTATTTATTCATTTGTTTTTCAGCTTTATTGAAGTTCAAGTGACAAATAAAATTGTCAGTTTTATAATTATCCCCTGAAAATAATTTCACAGTGTACACTTTTAAGCAGCTTCTTTGTTACTTTCTTTGGTTTCTACTTTTGGCAACAATGGCTCAATCTTTTTCTTGATTGAGGTATAGTTGACATCCAATATTATATTTCAGGTTTCCGGTGTACAACATAATGATTAGATATTTATATATATTGCAAATTGATCATGATAAGTCTTGTTAACATTTATTAGCATATATAGTTACAATTTCTGTTCTTGTGATGAGAGCTTTTAAGATTTACTTAGAAACCTGCAGATATATAATACAGTAGTATTAATTGTAGTCGACATACTGTATATTACATTCCCATGACTTACTTGTTTTATAACTGGAAGTTTGTAACATTTGACTCTCTTCACCCATTTTGTGCACCCTCTCCTTAACCCCACCTCTGGCAACCACCAATCTGTTCTCTGCATCTATGAGCTTGCTGGGGATTTTTGTATGTTTTGTGTGTTTGTTTGTTTATTTTTGGTTTTGTTTTGTTTTAGATTCCACATGAAGTGAGATTATATGGTGTCTGTCTTTTTTTGTCTGAATTATTTCATTCTTTTTTTATGGCTGAATAATGTTCCATTGTATTATGGAAAATACCACATTTTCTTTATCCATTCATCCAGTGATGGATGACAATAACTCAATCTTTAGTAATAAACCTTCACTTGTTGAACATCTAAGAAGAAAATTCCATACCATAAAGGGTCCCAAACTCAGCAATCTGTGCCTACAAACTTAATTGATTGCTGCTTGCAGACTGACAGCTATCAGGTCATTTGACATATCCAGCTTTGCTATTTCGGTCTCAAGAAAGTTCTCCCTTTCTTCATCTACCTTAATTTCATGTCTGATTTTTAGAAATGCAAGCATTTTGGGGATGTCACAGCCAATGGAATTTATATCTAAAGGGTTCAAAGTGATGATTTGATATATGAATACATTGTGAGAGGATTCCCATCATCTCACTATTTAATTAATATATCCAGCACCTCATATATTTGCCTCTTTGTGTGTGTGTGAGACAAGTTCTACTCTCTCAGCAAATTCCTATTACACAGTATAGTATTCAGCTAGAGTCACTGTGTTATCCATTAGATTCTCCAACCTTATTCATCTCACAACTGAAAGTTTGTACCCTTTCACCCCATTTCCCTTTACCCCTCACTTCACTTCCTGAAAATCACCATACTACTCTCTTTTTTTGAGTTCAACTTTTTAAGATTCCATACATATGAGTGATACCATGCAGTATTTTCTTTCCCTCTCTGGGTCACTTTATTTAGCACAGTGCACTCCAGGTTCATCCATGTTGTTACAAATAGCAAGATGTTCTTTTTTTATAAGGCTGAATAATATTCCACTGTGTTTTTATATATAGATATTCCAGTGTGTGTGTGTGTGTGTGTGTGAGTGTATCACATATACATATCATATATATCACATTTTCTTTATCCATTCATTCATTAATGGACACTAAAATTGTCCTTATACCTTGACTGTTGTGAATACTATAGTAAACACAGGAGTACAGATATCACTTCAAAGTAGTAATTACATTTCTTTTGGTTAGATGGAGTAGTGGGATTGTTAGTTCATATGATCTATTTCTAATTTTTTGAAGAATCTCCATGTTGTTTTCCATAGAAACTCTAGCAGTTTACATTTCCACCAACAACGTACAAGGGTGCTCTTTTTCCTACATTCTTACCAGCATTTATTATCTATTGTCTTTTTGATAATACACATCCTAACAGGTGTGAGACAATATCTCATTGTCATTTTGATTTGCATTACCCTGATGATTAGTGATATTAAGTACCTTTTCTTGTGCCTGTCAACCATTTGTTTATCTTCTTTAGCAAAATGTCTATTCAGGTCCTTTGCCCATTTCCAAATTTGGTTACTGTTTTTTTTGAGTTGAATTAGTTTCTTATATATCCTTCTTGGATATTAATACCTTACCAGATAGGTGGTTTGCAAATATTCTTTCCTAGCCCATAATTTGCCTTTTTATTTTGTTGATGGTTTTCTTTGCTGTGCAGCTTTTTAGTTTGATATAGTCCCATTTGTTTATTTCTGCTTTTGTTGCCTTTGCTTTTGTTGTTATAGCCAAAAAGTCCTTGTCAACGTCTTTTATATTTTCTTCTGATAGTTGTGTGATTTCAGGTATTACACTCAAGTCTTTAATCTCTTTTGAGTTGATTTTTAGGTATGGTGTAAGAAGATAGGGGTCTAGTTTCATTCTCTTGCCAATGGACATCCAGTTTTCCCAGCATCATTTATTAAAAAGACTATTCTTTCTCCATTGTGTATTCTTGGATTTTTTTGGCCAAACTTTGACCATATACACATGGGCTTATTTTTGGGCTCTTGACTCATCTTTTCCATTAGTTTATGTGTCTGTTATCAATGCTAATAACGTAGAATTTTGATTACTATAGCTTTGTAATATAGTTTGAAATCAGGAACTGTGATGCCTATAGTGTTGATCTTTTTTTCTCAAGGTTTCTTTGGCTATTTGGGGTCTTCTGTGCTTCTATATGAATGTTTGTTCTATTTCTGTGAAAATGTCATGAGAATTTTGATAATGATTGCATTGAACTGTGTATTGCTCTGGGTAATATGAACATTTTAACAGTATTAATTCTTCTAATTTATGAACACAGAATATCTTTGCAGTTATTTGTGTCTTATTCAATTTATTTCATCAATGTTTAAAGTATACAGATTTTTACTTCCTTGGCTAAATTTATTCCTACATATTTTATTATTTTTGTTGCTCTGTAAATGAGATTGTTTTCTGAATTTCTCTTTCCAATAGTTCATTGTTTGTGTATAGAAGCACAACTGATTTTCGTATATTGATTTTTTTATTCTGAAACTTTATTGAATTCTTTTTTAGTTCAGACAGTGCCATGGTCAAGTAATTAGTGTTTTCTATGTATAAGATTATGTCATCTATAAACAGACAATTTTACTTCTTTTTTGATTTAGGTGACTTTTTTTTCTTGCCTATTTTTTCTGGCTAAGACTTCCAGTACTGTGTTGAATAAAAATGGTGAGAGTGGGCATCCTTGTTTTTGTTCTTAGAGGAAAATTTTTTAGCTTTTCACCACAGAGTATAATCTTAGCTGTGGATTGTCATATATGGCTTTCGTTATGTTGAAGTTATACACTGAGCTTGGGTAGTGTGTAAACTGTGGTGAGGGATGGGGCTGGTGGTGTTTTCTGCACCCATTTAAAAACTATTTTTGTGTTCACCATAGCCTTGTGGGACTTGAAATTACAAGCCCTTTGGTTATCAGAGCTGGGTGATTTGGGGGTCCATCACTCTGTTGTCAACCATAAAATCTGGGGTGCCAAATGTGTGTATAACTTCCCTTCAGGGAGATACTGCTGACTTGATCTTATTGTTGGAGTGAGCCAGAGGGAGATGGAAGTGCTCACGCACTGTTTTGAGCTCTAGAGAGGATCAAGGTCAGTGTTTAGATGTACACAAATTAGATGCTGGACCCTGGGGCAGAAGCTTGTAAAAAATGTAGTCAATCCCCTTCCAGGGAAAGGCTGGAAGATGGCTTTTTTCTTTTTTTCTGTTTTCTCTGCATTAGTCCCTAGGGGGCATAGCCACAGTGAATATTCACACTTCTGTGCACAATTCCTTCTCTCTTTGCTATAGTCCTGTAAGACTCATGAATGCAAGCCCCACTGGCTTTTAGAACTAGATACTTTGAGGTCTCATCCCTTGGGTGGTAATCTTAAAAGCTGTGCTGTTAAATGTGTGGTCCATACCCTTCACTCCTCAGGGAGATGCTAGCAGTTTGGGTGTTCTCTCCTGACTGTATGATACTGTGCCAGGGATAGGGTTTATGGTGAGAGTGTGTCTCAACCTTGCCTACTTGTTTCTATGTGGGCATTCTCCTGGTCTCCTGATGTGTAGGACTCACTCAACACAAGTCTGGATTTCTCTCAAAGAGTATTGCTCTGTGTGTAGGTGCATATTTGATGTGCCTGTGGGAGGAGGGAAATTCAGGAACCTCATATGTCACCATCTTCAACTAGAGTCACAAAGGTACTCGACAAATCTAGTTATTAAATGAAAGAGCATGTTAATTTTTACTGTTGAGTAGATAGATATCAGACATTAGATACACCCAGTTAAGGTAAAATTCTAAGAATGAGCACTTTGCTTACAGAAGTTGAAAATTCTTAATGAGATAAGCCAGTGTGAAAAATACATCTCCCATGGATCATTCCTTAACATGTGTACGTGTGATTTTCTTTTAAACTGTTAATTTTATGCCAGATGGAAATGCAGTGATCGGTAATACCCCCAAGGTGCTCTTTCTTATATAACTGACTTTCTAGTTAGGAACAGGATTGGGGCTGTGACAGAGGAAATAAAGACATACACAAGTAAAGTAGATAACTAAGGCAGTTTCAGGTCATGGAATATGCTCTGTAGAAAATAAAACTATGACCATGTGAGAGAGGCTTACCATGGATACAATTTTGGACTGAACTCTCAGGGGAATCTTCTCTGAGGCAAACATGTGTCCTATTTTGTAAATGATGCCTGATCTCTCTAACATTGTCAAAGCTCTTCCCAGGGGTATGGGGGTAACAACGGGGTGAGAGTCCGGGAAATATTAATGATGCCCTTTTGCTTATAAGTTGGTAATGAAATGACTAAAAATTCAATGCTTTATTTATATGTCATATCAAAATATTCTCATGAAAACACTCATAAAAATCATGTAATTATATTGTAGGGAGAGAAAAGTGTGGGAAACTTTAGTGCTTTAGAAGACTGAAAGAAGAAAGGTAAGGACTCTGTCCATTGAAAGGAGAAAAAAAAATAACCAAAGAAAAATTAAAAGGAGAAGAAAGACAATCTCCAGCAAAACTTCTCACTCAAATCTGAGTATACTGGAGAGGTTCCTGAGAGCCCTGTGCCTTTGATTAAGAGGAAGCAGGTAACCACTATATTGTATCATTTGATTTTCAGGTGGAAAAAAATAAGTCACACTAACTCAAGGTTTAGCCAACTCCAGAGAAGAGAGGAGTGTGATTTGGAAAGTGGCTTGGGGATTATTCTGTTGCCCAGAACTCTTTAGTATCTATATCAGTGTCTATGGAAAATTGGGAGATCTCAAATTCTCAGAAATAATCCCAAGAAAAGAAACAGAACATCAACTGTTTTGTGTTTGATAAATAGGCTTTACTGATTTCCCCATCATAGGAGAAATCCTCAGGAGCTTCCTAAAGTCTGTGCAATTAATATAAAATATTTGATATGTGTTCTATTAGAATTATGTAAATTATTCAGATTGAAATGGTAATCATCTATTTTAGATATCTGCAAGAGTGATGCTATAGGGAAGTATTGCCATATATACTAATTGCCTTGGAGATTTATGATACAAACAAGGATACAGAAACTACACTTGGCTTTACAAGACCTTACAGTCTGTGAAGGCAGGGGCTGTCAATCATGCCTCTTTTTAGACTAGATTTTATTTCAAGTAGTAAGTAGAGAGATATTTATAGGGGAATTCTTTTACCCAAGAATAGTGAAAGATGAAAGAACACTAGATCATCAACTTCATGAAGACAGGGGCCATGTCTAAAATTTTTCTGCTATCTCTCCAGAACCTGGCACATGATAAATAATTGAAATATACTTGTTGAATGAATGAATAAAAGGATAAATGAATTGAAATGGGGATTGTTAACCCACAAAAAGGAAGCCTGATGAAATCATGGAGGCTGAAAGGTTTGAACTGTGGGATAATTGTTAGACATGTTGCATGTGCCTTTAAGAGATTAATCCAGGAATAGTGAGTGAGCTTTAGGCAGGGAATTCAGTTTAATATAAGGAAGAATGTGCTATTGTAATTGCTGGTTTAGTGGCATCTCCTGCCAGCATATGGGCCCTCTAAGTATGTGTCCATGTGTTTCAGGTTCACTGTGTAGCAGAACATCTGTCCAAAAGTAGTCTTTAAATAAATGTTTGCACAAATGCATAAATAAATAATGAACAGAGCTGCCCAACCATATGGAAGTAGTGATCTCCCTATCATTGTAGGTGTTCTAGCATTGCTCAAATAACTATACAGCAGAGTTTGTAGCAAGGATTAAAGCATATATAGAGGTTGGACTACATAACATGCCATGTCTTTAAGTCTAGTCTAACCTCAATCTTCTAGGATTCCTTTCAATTAGAACATGTGTTTTGCCTGAATGTGAAGTACGTCTTTACCCAGTTGTTAGAGCAAGCTACCTTTCCTACATTCAAGTTATTTCTCTGAGAAGAAGTCATAATTTCTTGGTCAGCAGTGAGGAAGGACAGCTACGTGCTCTCTCCTGCAGTCAAGTGGGGGATGAATCCATATTTATATTGGGACTGAGTCTAAAGGTCTTCTCATTTATTCTCTAGATCATCATCTTCTTGACTGCAAAATTGTTACCTAGGCTTCAGAAGATTCAGGTTGCTCAGGCCAGTAGTAGAAGCCTCACTTGAGAGTATGACTTAATAAAAATTTCTTCCTAATGATGCCAGATTGTGAAGCATCTACAGAAAAAATTCTCAATGGAATTGGCCAAGTGACACACAGCCACTCCCAGGCAGATTAGGGAACCTCAGTAGAGATTGTTCTTAAATCAGAAATTTCCTCTGAGTAGAAAGGGGGAGCTGTGTACTTACTCTGGGGATATATCTTCAATTTCAAAATATTTCCAGCGAGGAAAAAAATTCCAATTAGTGTGACTTTGTCCCACAAATGAAAAGCTCTTCTGAAAGGATGACAGACACCAAAGACACAGTCACTCTCCACCTTGCTGATTTTTCCACAGTGACAGCACATATACACCCAATACTCTACAGACATCATAGGAACACTTATCTTTCATATGACACTTAGAAGTGATAGTTAAGGAATATTTAATAATATGAATTCTATTACTTGATATTTAATAATATAATTACTATTGGAAGACATCCCCAGAACAAATACATAGCTTTACCTTTACACTCAGGTAAGATTTTCCGATTTAAGAACAATTCCTACTGAGGTTCCTTAATCTACCTGGTAGTGATTTTGTGTCACCTAGAAAACTGCAGGTAGCTGACTTTTCATCTGAACTCCCATTCATACATCAATAGGCAGAAATGCAATATTAACTATTTCCATTTATTGCTAACCTACATTTTTACTGGATTTTGGAACATAGTAAAGATAAAAATTGATGGAATGCAATGAGTACAGAATACTAAAAGACTGGCATAGAAGAATAGCTAAAGCATCAAACTAGAACCTCTAACACAGGTACAATGGAACTTGCTCAAAAGGATGCTCATGAAACAGTATATATTCATACAACTATATAAACTCTCTGTCTAGGGACATGAGATAAACAGTGATCATAACTGCTCATTTTGTATAACCATTTATTTCATGTAATAGTCATCACTTTAAAGGTGTATCCTTCAAGTATTACATGATTTCCATTTGATAAAATCATCAAGTGACTCTCCCAGGGTCACCCGGTAAATTTTGACTAGTGATCTTTAAGTTCTTTGGGTTCTTTAGAACCTATACCCACAGCAGGTATGCCCATGCTATTTAAAAAAAAAATGCTATTAGCATTTAGGAATTTTCAGATCCTTAAAGCTTATCCTTTGACTCCTTGTTAATCCCCTTTGCTTCCCTGAGGGTCATATCTGAGGGTCATATTCAAGTTCAAAGTTTTGAGGATGGTAGTTTCTTGGCCCAACCAATGCAACAGTAAAAGTCTAGTATAGGAAAAATATCTTTTTTTTTTTTTTTTAAGGAATGGAATCAGAAAGGATGTAATTCAGATATTTTTTATGTGTGTTTGAAGGCCATTTGAAGAATGAAGTGTGACTGGCATCCTGAAAACACCTAGCATGATTATGCTCTTATTCTTGAAGTTTTGGAAAGTAAGTATAGGATGAGAATTGAAAATTTCCATTTTGCTGATGTCTTGGGGTCAGTGTTCCTGAATGCAGGTCTGTGGGTCAGCTCTGGCCTTTGACAAAGCTTTCACCAATGAAATCAGGATAGCACACTACATTTTCATAAAGCCAATTTAGAGATGTTCTAGAGTATGCTCTTCCTACTTTTCCATGATTTATCCAGTGGCAGCCCCCATGGAATTGTAAACATTTACTATAATCAAGGACAGATTTATTGTGTTTCATCACTTGCTTTAAATCCCAAGTTGTATAACCTGAGATGTGTTATTTAGGATCTATGATTCTCGATTTTCTTATCTGTAAAATAAGAATAATACAATAAATAAATAAAGAAATTTTGGGACTTCCCTGGTGGTGCAGTGGTTAAGAATCAGCCTGCCAAGGCAGGGGACATGGGTTCAATCCTTGGTCTGGGAAGATCCCACATGCCATAGAGTAACTAAGCCCATGCACCACAACTACTGAAGCCCCACCTAGAGCCTGTGCTCCTCAACAAGAGAAGCCACCGCATCACAAAGAAGAGTAGCCTCTACTTGCCACAATTAGAGACAAAGCCTGCGCACAGCAATGGAGACCCAACACAGCCAATAAATACATAAATAAATAAAATAAGAATAATAGTAGCAGTATCTTGTTGGAGTCACTATATGGATTTTGTGGCACTATAATTTGGAAAAAAAGGTCTTAGCCTCTTCCTGGATAATGTTACTGAACCAAACTTGGGTCTGCTTGTCTGAGCTCAGTAAATCCAATCTACTGACACCAGGTTGTGGTGAAGGAAAGTACAGTGTTTATTTCAGGGCACCAAGCAAGGAGAATGTGCAGCCCATGCTTGGAAGACCTGAACTCACAGTTGTCTTTCAGGTAAGGGGTTTTAAAGGCAGTGTGAGGGAGGGGGTCACAGGGTGTGTGATCTGTTTGTACAAAATTCTTGGTTTGGTTGGCCTCAAGGTGAAGTTTCAAGTATCATCAACCTCTGGTTTCAACCAGTCAAAGGTTTATGTTCTTGTGGTCAGCTGTTTTCATCTGGTGGGAGGTCTGCTTCCTGTAAAAACAACTTAGGAACATGTGTCAGGTACTTTATCTGTATCTTTCAGGAAACTGGGAATTCAGTGATTCTGCTGTGTGGTGGATTTATTGTCTAAATTGTTACCAGTTTCCTGGCCCAACAGCTCTTCTTTGTTTATAATCTTCACATTTCTTAATCATTAACTCTTGAGCCAATCTTTTGAGATTCAAGGGAGGCCTGGGAGACTAAAGCAAAAGCCTTTTACTTCAAGGGACAGGGACAGAGGGGCTTGTATACAGTTCCAATCTGCCCCTCTCCCCCTTTTCATCGATGTTCCTCAATCTCGAGGGGAACAGGTTCAGGAAAAGAAAGAGAATAAAGATTTGGATAGAGAGGTTAATCATAAACTTGGCAGAAGAACTCAATTTTAGAGGGACTATGTTTCAAAAACAATAAGGACTCAAAGAGTTATTATTTTAATGTACTTGTCAGTATCTTTCTAGCATATGTGATTTTATAGCACTTGAGGCAATTTACTTACCCTTTTTAAAAAATAGCTCTTATTTTGTGTATCACTCTGATACTCCTGTCTCCTAATTACCAAGAAAGGCTGGCTGAGTTTGGCAAGGATGTGGCTGGGGAGACTTAAAGACTTTGATTTGAAACCAGAAGGCCTAAGTTACCATCCCAACTCCACAGGTTACAAGCTCTATGCCTTGAGTGTCAGTTAACTTCTCTAAGCTTTAGTTGCCTTATATAAAGTGTATAACCTGACCTGCCGCAGAGGGTTGTGAAAAGGACTAAATGAAACACCACTGAGATGACCCTAGTGCATTTCCCATCACGTGGTAGGTATTCATTAAATGCCAGATTGAATCAAGGGACAGAAGGAGTATCCTCGTGTCATGTCTACTAATTTGGTAATTTGGATACCTCTTTCAATATTTATCACTTTCCCTTTTCTTTGTGGAATATAAGATTTAAGATGTTTGTGATTTACTCCTGACGTTAGTCATCTTAAGGATTTGATTTTCTCTTTAATTACATGCGGAACTAGAGTTAAACCCTGAGGGAGTGAATGGTGAGAATGGCCAGGCCCTTCAAGTACCATAAATGTTCCCCCGCCACCCATGCAAAGACAGAGTATCTTTCCTTGGTGCGTGAGAGATGCCTGGCCTTCTGGTGGAGTTTTTGGAAGTTAGGAATTGTTGCTGGGTTACCGTAGAGAAGTGGGCTGACTCTTGCTGATGAGACTACAGATTCTGAATGAGAACGCCCCCAAATCACCTGTACCAGCATTTCCCAAAGAGTAATGTTTGGAGCACTCAAGCCAAGAAGTGTTGTAGTTCATATAGGAGCACAGCTTTGGTCTGTGTGAAAATCAGTGATCCCCACTTGAATGTTTTTTCATTTGTGTTATTAAAGGGTGGGGCTGAAGAGATAATGTTTTTCCCCAACTTTAATGTATTTGCCTCTACAAATATATGTTTACCTATTTTCTTTTTCCCCCTAAAAACACTAGATAATGCCTTGCATTTTATTGGCATGATGTCTACATCAGTGCCATGTCAGCAAGGACATATTTAAAAAGACTTTTTATTATTTCTCCTATGAACATCCAGTAGTTATTTTCTAAGTCTTATCTGTCCTAACCCAAGCCTGTGCCTGTTGGAGAAAAAATAATAAATATAAGGAGGAAAGCTGAAACTACCTCAAAATTTTAATTGTCTCAGGCATAGCTGGTAATTTTTATATTCTTCCTTTTACTTCTCTTGATTTATTATTTTTCCTACAATAAAATGGTATTTTATACCTTAAATTCAAACTTGAAATTGTTAATGTTTTGATATAATTTATTGTCATTTGCCTCTGCCGTTTTCTCACAGATGGCATGTTTTTAATCTTTAATATTTTATCTCATTGATTTCTGTATGTCATTTATCCTCATTAATTAAATTACAAGCTTCTTCAAAGCAGAGTTATTGGTAGAAAAAAATTAACCTGGTGACATTTATTGCTCTTTTTTTTTTCCTTGTAAATTGATGAAAATGGAGTTTCATCATACTTACTCAGCACATAGTATAAGCTCAGCACACTATAAATTTGTGGTTTACCTAAGACAAGGTATAGAATGATGACAGCATGTTAAATTAGAAGCCACAGCTTGGAGTCACACAGATTTTTATTTGGTTTAGGTTCCACTGCTTACAAACTATAGTTTTATAAGCAAGTAACTTTTTCGAGTTTCAGCAACCCTCAGCAGGGTGGGTGTGACAGTATAAAGAAATTATGTATATAATATCCTTAGCATAGTGTTTGCACTATAGAAACCACTCAATAAATTGTAGATGTTAACATTTTTGACATATTCTCACCATCATCGCATCTCATCTCAGCCTAGATTATAGCTATCTCTATGGTACAATCTAAGCTGTGTGTGCAGGAAATACCACATTTAATGGGAACCATCTGTGTCAATTAACTCACGTGTGACACAGAGGCAGAAGCAACAAGAAGAGGTTTAAAGGAATTCAAGCATTCAGGGAAAATGACATTTCATCAACTTGGCCTCACTTTATTTCCTTTTAGATTGATTTTCATGGAAATATATGATGTAGGCTGACATTGGAGGAAAATGTCAACCCCCAAATGTGCTGGCTGTTGACAGACACTAATACCTTCTATTACAGAATATTTTTCTTTGTTCATTTTTCTTTTCTTCCAGGACAAGCTTATTTATTTTCCTTGGCTATTCCTTAAACATTGAGGGCTTCTCCAATGTTATGTGATTTTGTTAATTTTATCAGTCTGACTTGTTAAATTAGGGGAAAGAAATTTTATTGTTCCAACTTATAGGCAATTCCAGAACTTGCTAGTTTTGAGGAGGGGTGTTATCTAAGGCTTAGTTTATGGCCTTAGAACCTAGTTTCTCTCCTTCTAACTTCTAACCCTAAGCTCATGTGAGTTTTAGTCTCAGGATCTGTAATGTATCATGTTCTTGACAGCAGTTCTTGACCTATGTCTTCTCAGGTTGAATCCAATAGAATGGAATTTATTTATCTTTTCTAGTCACTTAAGATCCTTAAAGGCAACAAATATCACTTTTCGTCTTTGATCACCCTGCAGTCTAGCATAGACTGCTACACTCACAAATACATAAAATTTGATTTCCCAAGCAGATGTATAGCATCTAAATAGGAAAAACAAAAAAGTTGGGTCCTAAAGAGAAAATATGCATATCTGTTTTTTTTTTAATCTCACCAAATTCTAATTTATTTATTTTATATTGGAGTATAGTTGATTTACAATGTTGTTAGTTTCACACATTCGGCAAAGTGATTCAGTTATACATACACACACACACATACACTTTTTCAAATTCTTTTCCCACTTAGATTATTACAGAATATTGACTAGAGTTCCCTGTGCTGTATAGTAGGTCCTTGTTGGTTATCTATTTTAAATATAGTAGTGTGTATATTTTAATCCCAAACTTCTAATCCCAACTTTTCCCCTTTGGTAACCATAAGTTTGTTTTCTAAGTCCGTGAGTCTGTTTCTGCTTTGTAAATAAGTTCATTTCTATCATTTTTTAAAAAAATATTTCACATATAAGTGATATGATATGGTACTTGTCTTTCTCTGATTTACTTCACTTAGTATAATAATCTCTAGGTCCATCCATGTTGCTGCAAATGGCATTATTTCATTCTTTTCTATGGTTGAGAAATATTACATTGTATATACGTACCACATCTTCTTTATCCATTCCCCTGTTGGTGGACATTTAGATTGCCTCCATATCTTGGAGTGCTGCAGTGAACATTGGGGTGCATGTATCTTTTCAAATTATGAAAAGATTTTCTCCAGACATATGCCCAGGAGTGGGATTACTGGATCATATGATAGCTCTATTTTTAGTTTTTTAAGGAATGTCCATACTGTTCTCCATAGTGGTTGTACCAATTTACATTCCTGCCAACAGGGTAGAAGGGTTCCCTTTTCTCCACACCCTCCACAGCTTTTGTTGTTTGTATATTTTTTTATGATGGCCATTCTGAACAGTATGAGGTAATATCTCAGAAAATACGCATATCTTAACAGTACAGATGGTTAGTAGTAGAATGTAGAAAACATTACTGTGTTTCCTACAAGACAAAGTAATCCAGTTTCCACTACCAGTGAACGTCCAGAGATGTGACTGCTAATAAAATGTGAAGAGAGGTCTGCTAGGGGTATGCTATGGAGAAAGAGTTTTTCTTTTTAGCTTTTACAGAGACCCATGAGAAGAGACAGCCTCATTCTTTGCCACAATGTTTATTATCAGCATGTGCCAGATGGAACTGCAGGACACATTATGTGGCCAGGGAAGGGGCCAACACACTGAGGCTGGCAGAGCTAAAAGTTAGGGGGAAACCGCACCATCATTACGCTGTGTATTTAATGACCCAGGGATTGCCTGCTCCTGCAGTTCTTCTTATTATACAAAACAATAAATGTATCATCATTTAAGCCAGCTATGATAGCCTTTCTGTCCCTTGCAGCCAAAAGCATCCTCACGGGTATCCACAAGCAGCAGGGCTTTTCCCAAGAGATCGATTCACTTATGGAGAAAGAAAAACTTTTTCTGGAATATGGAGGCAGTTTTTGGCCGAAGCTGATAGAGAACGTTTGCACCTGGTCAGGCATTTCATATATTCTAATCCTGAGGACAGTGCATGGGCACCTTTATGTATCCTTGAAGAAAGAGAGTAAGATTGCAAACATACCTCTGCCTGCTCTTAAGGAGCTTTTAGTCTCCCCAGAGACTTGAGGACTGGCCTGCCCAGCCTGAGAAGTTGTGTCTTAGCAGGTTACTCTGTTTCTTATCTCAGTACTACCATGCATGTGGTAGGCAGACACTACAACATAAAGGGTGACTGACTGCTCAGGGGATCTGGGCAATGTGAACCCAGGAGATGTAGCTCCAAAAAGAGGCAAGAGAAATGTAAGTGAAACTTAGTAAGTATGACCCAACTCTCTTTATGTTATAAAAACCTTATTTTGCTTTGAATTCCTGGAAGGGCTGTTCTCAGGAATTGGCAGTGACTTGTACATAGAGATCTGAATTTTTGATGGAATGAATGAGGAATAACCTATCTTAGATTTTAAAAAAAGCATGTTCCATGTAATTCCTTCCAAATTAACATCTTAACATGATGATTCATTTTGTGTACCCTGAAAAAAATTTTTCAAGTTTTTTAATTAGAAAAAAACCCATAAAATTTACCACCTTAACCACTTTTAAGTGTATAGTTCGTTGGTGGTAAGTATATTCATATTCTGTAACAGATCTCTAAAACTTTCATTTTGTGAAGCTGAAAGTCTATACCATTGCATAAAACTCCCCATTTCCCCTCCCCTGGCCCCAGGAGTCACCATTCTTTCTCTTTCTATGAATTTGAGGACTTTAGATATCTAATATGAATGAATACATATAATATTTGTCCTTTTGTTTGTATTTGGCCTATTTCACTTAGCATAATGTCCTGAAGGTATGCCCATGTTGTAGCATGTTACAGGATTTCCTTCTTTTTTCAGGAAAAATAATATTCCATTATATGTACATGCCATATTTTATTTATTCGTTTATCCATCCATAGACATTTAGGGTGCTTCCACCTCTTGGCTATTGTGCATAATGCTAAAGTGAATATGGGTGTACAAATATCTCTTTGAGATTCTGCTTTAATTAATTTGTATATATACACAGAAGTGGGATTGGTGGATCATATGGTAATTGTATTTTTAATTTTTTGAGGAGCTTCCATTCTGTTTTCCATGGTGGCTGCATGATTTTACTTTCCCACTAGCAATGCACAACAGTTCTAATGCCTCTCCCATCCTCCACAACACTTGTCACTTTCTGAGGTTGTTGGTTGGTTGATTTGTATGTGTTTTTGATAGTGGTCATCCTAATGGGTAGGAGGTTTTGATTTGTATTTCTCTCTAGTGATTTGTAATGTTGAGCATCTTTTAATGTGCTTATTGGCTAGTTGTGTATCTTCTTTGTAAAAATGTCTTTTCAGGTCCTTTTTCCATTTTAAAATTATATTTATGGTAGTGGTGGTAGTTGAAGTATAAGAGTTCTTATATATTCTGGATATTAATCCCTTATCAGATTTTTGGTTAGAAGTGTTATCTCCCATTATGTAGGTTACCTTTTCATTCTGTGGATCGTTTCCTTTGATGAACATAAGTGTTTGAGTTCAATGTAGTCTTATTTGCCTATTTTTTTCTTTTTGTGTTTTTGGTGTCATATACAAGAAATAATAACCAAACGCAGTGTCATTAAGTTCTTCCCTTGTGTTTTCTTCTAGTAGCTTTATAGTTTTCGGCCACAGGTTTAATCCCTTTTGAGTTAATTCCTCCGTATAGTATAAGGTAACTTCATTCTTTTGAATGTGGATGTCCAGTTTTCCTAGCACCATTTGTTGAAGAGGTTCTTCTTGCTTCATTGTGTAGTCTTGATACCCTGAAACAGTTTTTTAAGCCATGAAGCAGGTAAAGAATTTGGGATAGGTATATGTTTGGATAAATATGTTTTGTTGATAAGAATTTAAGGTCTTTAGATATATTGTGTGTTATCTAAACATGACACAAAACCAGAAATACCAGTCCTTAGGCCTTGAATTCTCGTTTTCGTGTTGTAGTTTATTTTTCATGTGCCATAAATGAAATTTTATTAAAATTAATTCTGACCTCTAATTGAGGTAGATCAATTAGATTAAACTGGTTTAACTTATACAGATGCTGTATACCAAGTTTTTTTCTTAGGAATAAAATATAGCTGTGAAGTTAGGGTTATCTATAGCCCTTACGAGACCACATACTATATCTTCAATGGCAAGAATTCAATTAACTCTAGCTTTTGGTGTGTTTTTATTAATGGAGTGTGAGACTAATTCATTACACACTTATTTTACTTTGTGTTTAGTGGTGTATTAGATGAAAGGTTAAAGAGTTTTCTTCTTAAAGAGTAGATGGTTTAGCAGAAGTAATGCATGCATTTAATTATAGTGCTGTATATGATAGAAAATAAATAAGAGCTGCATACAAGTGAAGGATGAGCTCAGAATAGATGAGGTTCGTATCTAGCTGAGGGCACTAGAAAAGTCTTCCTGAAGGATGTGGTTTAGTTGGTATTGAAGGCTATTAAAAGTTGGATCTATATAATAATAACTGACATTTACCAACTTCTTGTCTTCTGATACTGTTCTAAATGCTTTAATAATTGTTAACCTTTATAATCATCTTACAGTGTAGGTCCTATTATTATTTCATTTTACAAAGGCAGAGAGTGGTTAAGTCACTTGACTAAGGGCACAAGTTACTTGCCCAGCTGGCAAGTAATGGAACTGGGGTGTGAAACTCCGTAATCTGACTCTAGTGCCAGGGTTCTTGGCCAGGTCAAGGCATAAGTGGAAAAGAAGGATCAGAAAAAGAGTGGATGGGAGATGGCAGGCGACTCGATCTGTAACATAGAGTCCACTAAGGAGTTGGTAGGAAAAGACATTAGACATGAAATTCAGGGAAGAATGACAGGGGACTGCAAAAGCTAAGAAATTTGTAATTTATTCTGAGGACAATGAAGAATAGTAAATGATGCTTGCATTGAGGAGTGGTGTTTTCAGAGCTGTATATTTTGAAGATTAAACTTACAGTAGAGAATGAACTCACAAGGCATCACCTGTGTATATAACTATGCTCAATATTGCTGAAAGAGAAACTAAGGCTCAGAGACACCAAGATAAATTACTTCCTAAGTTTCTTCAAATAGTAAGTAAACATGAGATGACATAGCTAGCATTAAAACTCCAGTTTCAGTGGCTCCAACCCCTCCCCCTCATTTTTTTTTTTTTAATTATTATTATTATTTTATTTTATTTTTTGGGGGTACACCAGGTTCAATCAACTGTTTTTATACACATATCCCCATATTCCCTCCCTTCCTTGACGCCCCCCCCCTCGAGTCCCCCCCCACCCTCCCTGCCCCAGTCCTCTAAGGCGTCTTCCATCCTCGAGTTGGACTCCCTTTGTTATACAACAACTTCCCACTGACTATTTTACAGTTGGTAGTATATATATGTCTGTGCTACTCTCTCGCTTCGTCTCAGTTTCCCCTTCACCCCCCGCCCCCTCCCATCCCTCGAGTTCTCCAGTCCATTCTCTGTATCTGCTTCCTTGTTCTTGTCACTGAGTTCATCAGTACCATTTTTAGATTCCGTATATGTGAGTTAGCATACAATATTTGTCCTTCTCTTTCTGACTTACTTCACTCTGTATGACAGATTGTAGTTCTATCCACCTCATTACATAGAGCTCCATCTCATCCCTTTTTATAGCTGAGTAATATTCCATTGTATATATATGCCACATCTTCTGTATCCATTCATTTGTTGATGGGCATTTAGGTTGCTTCCATGTCCTGGCTATTGTAAAGAGTGCTGCAATAAACATTATGGTACAAGTTTCTTTTGGGATTATGGTTTTCTTTGGGTATATGCCCAGGAGTGGGATGACTGGATCATATGGTAGTTCTATTTGTAGTTTTTTAAGGAACCTCCAAATTGTTTTCCATAGTGGCTGTACCAACTTACAGTCCCACCAACAGTGCAGGAGAGTTCCCTTTTCTCCACACCCTCTCCAACATTTGTTGTTTCCAGACTTTGTGATGATGGCCATTCTGATTGGTGTGAGGTGATACCTCATTGTGGCTTTGACTTGCATTTCTCTGATGGTGAGTGATGTTGAGCATCTTTTCATGTGTTTGTTGGCCATCTGTATGTCTTCTTTGGAGAAATGTCTATTTAGGTCTTCTGCCCATTTGTGGATTGGGTTATTTGCTTTTTTGGTATGAAGCTGTATGAGCTGCTTGTATATTTTGGAGGTTAATCCTTTGTCTGTTGTTTCATAGGCAATTATTTTTTCCCATTCTGAGGGTTGCCTTTTAGTCTTGTTTATGGTTTCTTTTGCTGTGCAAAAGCTTTTAAGTTTCATGAGGTCCCATTCGTTTATTCTTGATTTTATTTCCATGATTCTAGGAGGTGGGTCAAAAAGGATGTTGCTTTGATGTATGTCAAAGAGTGTTCTGCCTATGTTTTCCTCTAGGAGTTTGATAGTGTCTGGCCTTACATGTAGGTCTTTAATCCATTTGGAGTTGATTTTTGTGTATGGTGTTAGGAAGTGTTTTAATTTCATTCTTTTACATGTTGCTGTCCAATTTTCCCAGCACCACTTATTGAAGAGGCTGTCTTTTTTCCATTGTATACTCGTGCCTCCTTTGTCAAAGATAAGGTGCCCATATGTGTTTGGGCTGACTTCTGAGTTCTCTATTCTATTCCATTGATCTTCCTTTCTATTTTTGTGCCAGTACCATACTGTCTTGATCACTATGGCCTTGTAGTATAGTTTGAAGTCAGGAAGCCTGATTCCACCAACTCCATTTTTCCTTCTCAAGATTGCTTTGGCTATTCGGGGTCTTTTGCATTTCCATACAAATCGTAAGATTTCTTGCTCTAGTTCTGTGAAAAATGCCATTGGTAATTTGATCGGGATTGCATTGAATCTGTAAATTGCTTTGGGTAGTACAGACATTTTCACGATGTTCATTCTTCCAATCCAGGAACATGGTATGTCCCTCCATCTGTTTGTGTCATCTTTGATTTCTTTCAGCAATGTCTTAAAGTTTTCTGCATACAGATCTTTTGCCTCCTTAGGTAGGTTTATTCCTAGGTATTTTATTCTTTTTGTTGCAATGGTGAATGGGAGAGTTTCCTTAATTTCTCTTTCTGCTCTTCCGTTGTTAGTGTATAGGAATGCAAGAGATTTCTGTGCATTAATTTTGTATCCTGCTACTTTACTAAACTCATCAATGAGTGCTAGCAGTTTTCTGGTAGAGTCTTTAGGGTTTTCTATATATAATATCATGTCATCTGCAAAGAGTGACAATTTTACTTCTTCTTTTCCAATTTGGATTCCTTTAATTTCTTTTTCTTCTCTGATTGCTTTGGCTAACACTTCCAAAACTATGTTGAATAACAGTGGTGAGAGTGGACACCCTTGTCTTGTTCCTGTTCTTAGAGGGAATTCTTCCAGTTTTTTTCCATTGAGAACAATGTTGGCTTTTGGTTTGTCATATATGGCTTTTATGATGTTGAGGTAATTTCCTTCTATGCCCATTTTCTGGAGAGCTTTTATCATAAATGGATGTTGAACTTTGTCAAAAGCTTTTTCTGCATCTATTGAAATGATCATATGGTTTTTATCCTTCAATTTGTTGATATGATGTATCAGGTTGATTGATTTGCGTATATTGAAGAATCCTTGCATCCCAGGGATAAACCCCACTTGATCGTGGTGTATGATTTTTTTAATGTGCTGTTGCAGTCTGTTAGCTAGTATTTTGTTGAGGATTTTTGCATCTATATTCATCAGTGATATTGGTCTGTAGTTTTCTTTTTTTGTGACATCTTTGCCTGGTTTTGGTATCAGGGTGATGGTAGCCTCGTAGAATGAGTTTGGGAGTGCTCCGCCTTCTGCAATATTTTGGAAGAGTTTGAGAAGGATAGGTGTTAACTCTTCTCGAAATGTTTGATAGAATTCGCCTGTGAATCCATCTGGTCCTGGGCTTTTGTGTGTTGGGAGATTTTTAATCACTGCCTCAATTTCTGTACTTGTGATTGGTCTGTTCATGGTTTCTATTTCTTCCTGGTTCAGTCTTGGAAGATTGTATTTTTCTAAGAATGTATCCATTTCTTCCAGGTTATCCAATTGATTGGCATATAGTTGCTTGTAGTAGTCTCTCATGATGTTTTGTATTTCTGAGGTGTCCGTTGTTACTTCTCCTTTTTCATTTCTAATTCTGTTGATTTGCATCTTCTCCCTTTTTTTCTTGATGAGTCTGGCTAATGGTTTATCAATTTTGTTAATCTTCTCAAAGAACCAGCTTTTAGTTTTATTTATTTTTCTTATGGTTTCTTTCCTTTCTTTTTCATTTATTTCTGCTCTGATCTTTATGATTTCTTTCCTTCTGCTCCCTTTGGGGTTTCTTTGTTCTTCTTTCTCTAGTTGTTTGAGGTGTAAGGTTAGGTTGTTTATTCGATCATTTTCTTGTTTCTTAAGGTAGGACTGTATTGCTATAAACTTCCCTCTTAGAACTGCTTTTGCTGCGTCCCATAGGTTTTGGGTTGTTGTGTTTTCGTTGTCATTTGTTTCTAGATATTTTTTGATTTCCTCTTTGATTTCTGTAGTGATTCCTTGGTTGTTTAAGAGTGAATTGTTTAGCCTCCATGTGTTTGTATTTTTTGCAGTTTTTATCCTGTAATTGATATCTAGTCTCATGGCGCTGTGGTCTGAGAAGATGCTTGATATGATTTCAATTTTCTTGAATTTGCTGAGGTTTGATTTGTGACCCAAGATGTGATCTATCCTGGAAAATGTTCCGTGTGCACTTGAGAAGAAAGTGTAGTCTGTCGTTTTTGGATGGAATGACCTATAAATATCAATTAAGTCGAGATGGTCTAATGTGTCATTTAAAGCTTGTGTGTCTTTATTTATTTTCTGTTTGGATGATCTGTCCATTGATGTAAGTGGGGTGTTCAAGTCTCCCACTATAATTGTGTTACTGTCGATGTCCCCTTTTATAGCTGTTAGCATTTGCCTTATGTATTGAGGTGCTCCTATATTGGGGGCATAGATATTTACCATTGTGATATGTTCTTCTTGGATGGATCCCTTGATCATTATGTAGTGCCCTTCCTTGTCTCTTTTAATAGTCTTTACTTTCAAGTCTAATTTGTCTGATATGAGTATTGCTACTCCAGCTTTCTTTTGACTTCCATTTGCATGGAATATCTTTTTCCATCCCTTCACTTTCAGTCTATATGTATCCCTTGGTCTGAAGTGGGTTTCTTGTAGGCAGCATATAGAAGGGTCTTGTTTTTGTATCCATTCAGCCAGTCTGTGTCTTTTGGTTGGAGCATTTAATCCATTGACATTTAAAGTGATTATTGACATGTGTGTTCCAATGACCATTTTCTGAATTGTTTTGGGTTTGTATTTGTAGGTGTTTTCCTTTTCTTGTGTTTCCTACTTAGAGAAGTTCCTTTAGCACTTGTTGTAAGGCTGGTTTGGTGGTGCTGAATTCTCTTAACTTTTGCTTGTCTGGAAAGCTTTTGATTTCTCCCTCAAATCTGAATGAGATTCTTGCTGGGTAGAGTATTCTTGGCTGTAGGTTTCTCTCTTTCAGGACTTTCAGTATATCCTGCCATTCCCTTCTGGCCTGCAGAGTTTCTGTAGAAAGGTCAGCTGTTATCCTGATGGGTTTTCCCTTATATGTTGTTTGTTGCTTTTCTCTAGCTGCTTTTAATATTTTTTCTTTGTGTTGAATTGTCGTTAGTTTGATTAATATGTGTCTTGGTGTATTTCTCCTTGGGTTTATTCTGTATGGGACTCTCTGTGCTTCTTGGACTTGGTGAATTATTTCCTTTCCCATGTTGGGGAAGTTTTCCACTAGAACCTCTTCAAATATTTTCTCAGACCCTTTCTTGTTTTCTTCTTCTTCTGGGATGCCTATAATTCGAATGTTGGTACGTTTAAGGTTATCACTGAGGTCTCTGAAGCTGTCTTCTAGTCTTTTTATTTTTTTATCTTTTTCCTGCTCTGTGGCGTTTATTTCTCCCATTCTATCTTCCAACTCACTTATTCGTTCTTCTGCCTCAGTCATTCTGCTGGTTATAGCATCTAGAGTATTTTTAATTTCAGTTATTTTGTTATCCATTGCTGTTTGTTTTTCTGAGTTCTTATGAACTGTTTCTTGTACTTTCTCTATTTTGTTATCAAGATTTTGTATCATTTTTACTATCATTACTCTAAATTCTTTTTCAGGCATTTTTCCTATTTCCTCCTCATTTATTTGGTCTTGTGGGTTTTTTTCCTGCTCCTTTGCCTGCATGGTGTTTCTTTGTTTCCTCATGGTTGTCCAAGCTTTTGGGGTTGCTTGTCCTGGTGATAGAGGTGTTTATAGAAGACTGTCCAAGCCTCAGACTAATGTCCAAGTATTGGATTAGACGAGTATTCAGTCGGCTATGTTGGGCTCCCCGCTGTCCTTTCCGGGGTCCGAGGCCGTCTGCTGGTGTTCAGCTGGTTCTCTGTGGGAATGACTGCGTCCTTCCGTGCATTCCCAATGCAACTGTGGAGAGGGATGCACTCCACGTCTCTCTACTTCGCCGCCATCTTGAGATCTGGCCCCCCTCATTTTTTTTTCCACAAGGAGAAGAGATTTTTCAGGCAGGGATGCTGGCTAGGTAAAACTAGTACTGGACAGAAGAGGTAATGAAAGCCTGCACTGGGAAGAAAGGGGATGTTTTTCAGGAGCTTGGGACATGCACAGTCATCTTGTTTTTATTGATTGTGACTGGGGAACTTGGAAAAAGAGAAACCAAAAAGGATTCTGCTGGTTCAGATAACTAGGTAGATATTGGAGCTACCTAAAAATTGGAATAAGGAGTAAGGAATGCATTTGAGGGTGAAGATGAGTTCAATTGTGGAACATCTTTCAGATGCCAGACAACATCCAAGTGGATATGTCCAACAAGCAGAACAGGCATGTTGGAAGAAACTCAAAATGAAGATGGGGATTTGGAAACCAATATTCTCAGAGAAGTGACTTCTACTCCTACTCTCTTTTGAAGTTTTAATGCTAGCTATGTCATCTCATGTTTACTTACTATTTGAGGAAACTTAATTGAAGGATTTTGCTATCAGATAAAGTAAACATGGCCCAATTTTTAACTATGAATTTCATCATGGCAGTCCTATTTTGAGAATTCATTATTTGCTCTATATTTGTTAAAATTTTTTGAGAATTGTATAAGCAAATACCTAAATATACAGCATAAATGTATAGATATTTATGTCTATTTAAATTTTTGAGATGTGTAAGCAAATATATAAATATACATGCATATATATCCTTATGTCTATATATTTGTAAAGATTGATAGGCAAATACTTTTACAGGATATTATTAAGATAGAGGCTTTCAGCATTGTTTTTTTCCTCTCAGAACTAATAAGACTCTGAAATCTCAGTTTTACCCTGCCTTCACTTACCAGTAGAAAAATTTTCTACAAGGAAAAGAAAAAAAAATTGCAGAGGAAAGGAAAGTCCAGCTGAAAGGCTAGCAATGAAGTCTGGCATTTCAAGAGATGTCAGAGATTTGGCAGGGAATAAAGATTGGATTGAGCCTCTAAGTGCGTCAATATTGAACTTTTAATAAAGAGAGGACTTCAGTTTGAGCTCTCTGTGGTAGCTGTTATGTGCCCCAGCATGAGGAAGGTCAAGTTCCCAGTTTGGGCTGAGAAGTTCACAGTTAATAAAGGCTTGAAGAGCAGAACTAACTCATGTCCCCACTTGAGTTTGTATTAAGTTTCTTATGAGAAAGATCAGAGATGGTATTTATATCTCCATCCTTAAATCTAGGATGGCCTCAAAATAAATAAGATCTTGGCCAATGTGGCAGAACAATATTGCAAGTGCAAGCTCTAAGCCTAGCTCTCAAAGGACTTCGTTCACTCTTATTCATTCTCTGGAGATCTCTGTACCTGTGCCATGTGAACAAACCCACACTAGCCTGCTGGAGGATGAGGAAACATGTGAAGTAAAGACAAGATAACCCAGCTGAGATATCTCAGTTTAGCTAGCCCCTATCCAGCCCAGTGGCTGACCATGGATACAGGCACATATGTGGAAGGCAGAGTGGGAGTGTCCCCAAAAGCTTCTGGAAGGCAATAAGATTTGGAAAACTTTTGAACAAAATTGATATATCTTGTTTTCTTTCTTCTTTGCAAATAGATGCTTAAAGGTGAAGGGGGAAAATGTTTACTGCAGGGTTAGATGCAAGTTTAAAGTGATTTTTTTAATTATATTTTCAGGAAGGAAATGAAAGTACTCCTGTTAAATGGCTTTTGTTTGTTTCTCTCTCCTCATGCCAAGAAGACTTAACAGAAAATTTTACATAGTTTTTTGAGTCATCTACAGTAAAAGTAAGATATAGTGATAAAGGAAAAGGGTGCTTCAATTTTTCTGTGAATTACATCCAGCACAAGAGCCCAGTCTAGAGAGAAACTCTGCCCTGGCAGTAAGTCTGGAAGTACAACTAAAGGAAACAAAAGGGGCTTGAGAGAGCAATGGGAGGGAATTCAGATCAGGGAAAGGAGATTAACCCTTAAATTCTTAGCAAATGTATGGTTCTTCTCCTGTCTTGGAAAACACTCACCTGTAAGTTAAACATAAGTTACTGAGCCAGTATCAGGTGTTCCAACACTCCTTTACACCATACACAAAAATAAACTCAAAATGGCATAGAGACTTAAATATAAGACATGACACTACAAAACTCCTAGAAGAGAACATAGACAAAAAATTCTCAGGCATAAATCATAGTGATGTTTTCTTAGGTCAATTTCCCAAGGAAAAAGAAATAAAAACAAAAATAAACAAATGGGACCTAATCAAATGTAAAGGCTTCTGCAGAGCAAAGGAAACCATAAACAAAATGAAAAGACAACCTATAAAATGGGAGACTATATTTGCAATTGATGCCACCAAGAAGGGCTTAATTTTCAAAATATACAAACAGCTCATGCAGCTCAATAACAACAAAACCATTCAAAAATGGGCAGAAGACCTAAATAAAAATTTCTCCAAAAAGGCATACGATCACCAAAAGACACATGAAAAGATGTTCAATGTCGTTAATTATTAGAGAAATACAAATCAAAGCTACAATGAGGTAACTCTGCACACTGGTCAGAATGGCTATCATCAAAAATTCTATAAACAATAAATTCTGGAGAGGGTGTGGAGAAAAGGGAACCCTCCTACACTGTTGGTGGGAATGTAAATTGGTGCAGTCAGTATGAAGAACAGTATGGAGGTTCCTAAAAACAAAACAGAGTTACTATATGATCCAGCAATCACACTCCCGGGCACATATCTGGAGAAAACTCTAATTCAAAAATATACATGCACACCAATGTTCATAACAGCACAATTTACAATAGCCAAGACAGGGAAGCAACCTAAATGCCCATTGACAGATTAATGGATAAAGAAGATGTGGTACATATATATACTTTGAAATATTACTCAGCCATGAGAGAATTAAATAATGGGATTTGTGGCAATCTAGAGATTATCATACTAAGTGATGTGATGTAAATATCACATAATATCACTTATATGTGGAATCTAAAATTTAATAAAAATGAATTTTTTACAAAACAGATTCACAGACACAGAAAACAAACTTATGGTTACCAAACTGAAAATGGAGGAGAAGGATAAATTAGGAGTTTGGGATTAGCAGATACAAATTACTATATATACAATAGATAAAGAACAAGGTCCCACTGTACTTAATATCTTGTAAAAACCTATAATGGAAAAGAAAAGTAAAAGCAAGTCATTCACAAAAAAAAAAACCCACAAATACATATAATCTGATGAAGACTTGTATTCTAAATCTGTAAACAATACCTACAAAGCAATAAGATATTAAACATAGGTAGTTCAACAGAAAAATGAAAAATCACCTTAAACAGACACTTTTATAAAAGAAAATACCCACATGATAAATAAAAACCTGAGAAAAAATTCACAGCTTCTTAATTCATCAGGAAAATACAAATTAAAATTATAATCAGCTCTTACTTTGTACCCATAAGAATTGCTAAACTATAAAAGATTATATACATAAGGATCATACACTACTATTATGAGTGTAAGTTAGTGCAGGCCTTTTGCTATTTGGAAATATTAAGATGTCATACCTAACTTATCTATACTAGATGAGACAGACTTTCTACTCTTAGTTTTACCCAGAGTAATGCATTCATGTGTTTACCAAAATATCTGCATTAAAATATTCATAAAAGCACAATTTGTAATATCCATGGATAAGAAATTACCCAAATCCCCATCTGCAGTGGGGTAGATAAATATATGGTGGTGTATTTGCCAAATAAAATACTATACAACAAAACAAATTGATGATTTATAACAATATACAATAATATGAATGAAATTCACAAATGCAACTTTTAGACAGAAAGTTCGAAAACAGGCAAAACCAATCCATGTCCTTAAACCTCAGGATAACATTTATTCTTGGTGGGGAAGAGTGTTATGGAGCGAGATAGGGGGTTCTGAGGGAACTGATAATATGTAGTTTCTTGAGCTAAGTGCTGATAGTACAGGATTGTTCGGTTTCTAAAACTTCTTGTGCTACAAATGTATATTATGTGTCCTCTTTCATATTTATTCTGTATCTTCAGAAAACTTTGCAAAATCTGCCAGTGCTTGCTCAAGCTGCTTTCAGATTTGTGCAGTAGTCCCTCTACATCCCTGCTGTACATGCCCCTGCTTCCAGCTCATCAACTTTCCCACTGCCTTTCACACTATCCGAGCTCTCTAGATTATACCTCTTTGTTTTTTGCTTTTGTTTTTTTCTTTCTTTCTAGCGCTGGCCTTATGAAGCTTCTTTGCTAAATCATTCATACTACTTTCCTTCTCCTCTTCTTAGCAAATATTGAAAGAAAATTCAGGGTCTCTGTATCTCTTTGTTTCTTCTTATATTATCCTCTTTTCACTTATTCTATATTTTCCCACAAGAAAACATGGATTTACAAGAAGGATAATTCTGTACCCTAAACAGGTATTTATAAGGAAACATTTAGGAGCAGGGGTTGTTGATAGGGACAAAGACCTATGTAAAGACCATAGCTTCTTTGAGATCATGACCCTTCTAAGCTGCTGGTAGAGGCAGAGGCTTATGACCGCTGGCTCTCCTCTGTAATCTAGACATTGTAGCCTCAATCTTTGGGTACAATCTTTAGGAAATGCTCCTTAAAAGAGTCTGTCTGTATTTATAAAGTTTGGGAAGAAAGGAAGTGAGCAGCAAGGAGCAGACCTTTCCCAATCCTTATCACCTACCGTGATAACTTGGGTTAATTTGTCATCAAATGATGTGAATTCCACTCCCTTCCATATGCAGCAGTTTCTTCACAGTCTTTGAAAGATACATCTAACTTGCATTAGCTCTGCTAGTTCAATTCATCTCAGTCAAACAATTTATTAATAACACAATGTGTAATCCCCAAATGGCCTGGATGATAATGCACTGACTAAATGTTATTTAAAAGCATGCTTCAGAGGGAAAAATGCCATATATTATGCCTTCCTGGCCATTTTAATTTTCTTTTATTGCATCTTGGCAGGAACTTAATAACTATACATCGAATAAAATGAGACATTACACATCACGTATTAATTACCACATTGTTAAGAAACACTGTCTCTGCTCTCAGAGATGGCAAATTGAAATAAATGGAATTTTAAAATATCACTTGCCAATTTTCCTTCATTCAGAATGCAATTTATAAATACATTTCCTTGTTTTTTTTTTCCTAAGAGGGCAATTATTGTTTTGGAGGAGGGGACCTGGTAACCTTCTGCCAGAGAATCATAAAAATTCTGGGACATAAGAACTGTTCAAAGGGTTTTACCATCACTTGCATATCTGACATAGTCCTTGGCAGATAACCTTTCAGATTCTGTCATTTTCCACTCTGTATCATCTTTCTGCAAATGCTCTCTCAATTCCTTACATATTATGTGTTATAGATGAAGAGCCCCAATAGCACAGTGGATAGTTCCCAGAACTTTGAATCAAATGCCTTGAGTTTCTTTTCTCTGTAGCTTTATTGAAATATAATTGACAAATAAAAATTGTACATATTTAAGGTGTACAATGTGATGTTCTGATATATGTATTCATTGTAAATGTTCACTACAATCTTACTAATTAACACATCCATCACCTCACATAGTTCCATTGTGTGTGTGTGTATGGTGAGAACACTGAAGATCTACTCTCAGCAAATTTCAAGCATACAATACAGTATTATTAGCTATAGTCACCATGCTGTACTTTAGACCTCTAGAACTGATTCACCTTATAACTGAAAGTTTGTACCATTTCATTAACATCTCGCCATGCTCCTCCCTACCCACACCCAATCCTTGGAAACCACCATTCTATTGTCTGTTTCTGTGAGTTAGACTTTTTTAGATTCCACACATAAGTGAAATCACACAATACTTGTCTTTCTGTGTCTTAGTGTAGTATCCTCCAGGTTCATCCATGTTGTTGCAACTGGCAATGTTTCTTTCTGTTATATGGCTGAAATGATATTCTACTGTTTATATATACCCTATATTTTTATCTTTTCAACCATAAATTTAAATCCTAATTCACCTGCTTACTTTATGACCAAATGATTTAACTTCAAATTGCTTATCTATAAAATGAGGTTAATCATGGCTACAAAACCCTGTCTTCTATGTGTACTAAAAGAACAATTCATGTAAATGCTTAAAAACATTATCAAGTATTCTAAACATTGTTAATTTGTTTGTTGAAGAATTGCTTCCTTGAGTTAAGCAGAGCCCACTTCCAATGTGTCTATCTACCCTCCACTTCTATCAGAGCATGATATGCGAGCTTATTTTATTTTTTAAACACAATATGATTATATTTTAATACACAACAAAAATACAAAACACCACAGTAAATTGATGGCAGTAAAATATGGTATTTCATTTGCATTGCATGACAAATGGCTAACAACCTTAGAGATAAATGAGTTCTTAGAAGCCAGTAACAAAGACATTGTTTTTTTCATTCCCCTTGGACTATCAAACAACAAAAACAGAAGAAAATGGAATAACACGTGATAATATTTTACTTCTTAAGTGCCTTTTTTTTTTCTCCTCTAATTTTGCCACCTCCATCTATGTTATCTATTGTTAATGAAAATTTAGGCATGTCCTTTTGGGTATATTGATAAATTAATATGCAAGTCATTTTAGGGGGCTTCTATAACACCTACAAATTTTCTATGCAGTAAACATGGTTTATATATAAATTGTAAGCATTTTAAATGTAGTATGAGGAAGCTTTGACTAAACTGGGGATGTTTCTCCTGCTCTTTGTTAAATCCAGGTATATCCCAAGAGCATTTCTCTGACTCCCATGACACCAAACAAGAAAAATAAAACAAATAAAACCTGATTCAACCACCACCAGTTAGAGGTATGAAAACTTCCCCTATGTATTCTTATATTTTCTTATATGGGGCTTGTGTTTTCAGTGAGTAACTCTAAAATCCTTTCAAAAAGACTGAATGATTAAAATTGTAATAATACTTAGATATTATTTACATTTTTCTCATCTGTTTAACTAAATTTTCATATTGAACCAATTATTAGAAATTCATTGTTTAATTATTATTTATGATGTACTTTCCTAGATATATTATTACTAATTTTATTAGTAATTTAGAGTAATGCAATGATTTCAACCTTTTTAAATATATTGCAATTTGTTTTATTGCCTAGAAAATGGTCTATTTGATTCAAGTATCTTGTGCACTTATAAAAGTATTGTATTCTGCAATTCGAATTACTGTTCTATAAATGAAAATTAGATCAACTGTCCAAAAGTCTCAGGCTCATAATTCCAACATTTGGATCATTTCAGGGATGGCCTTTGTTTTTTGTCTTTTCTCTTGATACCATATTTTCATTGTTCTTAGTATGTTGATTAATTTTGGATTACACTACATATTATGAAAGTTTAAATGTTGTGTCTGAATTTTTTATAATCTTTTGCTGAATAATGATGTTTTAGCAGACCATCAAGGCAAGATCATAAAAATTCTGTCTCACCTTCCATGAGTGACTGTTCATGTCCCAATTCAGTTTTCAGAGGCTTTGCTGTACCAGTCTTGTGTTTGTTTGCACGTCTATGGCTTAGCAGTTAGGCTTAGATTTGAATATGTGTTCTACATCTCACTTTGGTTATGAGATCCTTTCCTGTCTTGGTTTGTGTCTGTTTCTGTGACATCACTGCTCAATGGTTAGCATGAGGTAGGTGAAAACTGTTCAAATTGTTTTTCTTATAGAAATAACACAATATTTGGTTAACAGAGTAGATCTCATGTTAAGTACATAATACAGTATTGCTAACTACTATAGGCCCAATGTCATACGGCAGATCTCTAGAATTTACTCATATAGTTGAAAATTTATTCATATTGAATGGCAACTCCCCATGTCCTGCTCCATGCAGTAGGCCAGAAGGGTGTGGAATGATATATTCAAAGTGCTGAATGGAAAAACATAAAACTACCAACCAAGTTTATTATACCCTGCAAAACTATCCTTCAAAAACTAAGCAGAGATAGAGACTTTTTAGACCTGCATTATAAGAAATATTAAAGGGAGTTTTTCAATTTGAAATGAAAGGATAATAAAGAGCAACAAGAAAACATTTGAAAATATAAAACTCACTGTAAAGGTAAATATATAGACAAATACAAAGTATTGTAATGGTGTATAAATCATGATTCTAATATAAAAATTAAAAGCAAAAGCATTAATAAACTATATATATACAAATATGTTAATGACTATGCAATATGAAAAAAACCTAAATTGTGGTACTAATAACAAATATGTGTGGTGGGGGGAGAAATAAAAGTTTAGAATTTTTGTGTGCAATTGAAGTTGTTATCTTAAAGTAGACTGTTACAACTATAAAAAATTGTCAAATCTCAGTTCTCAATGCCCTTGTGATATTTGTTGGATTGAATTTGTTCTGTATGTGCCTAATTTAGTAACCTGTAGTTTAGAAACTACTCATGGAAGTAGTTTCAAATTCAGTAAGCCTTTTCTGTTGGTATGCATCTATTTAATTCATGTAAAAATCAGGGATTGGGCTGAGAGGTGTGTAAGTTCATACACAGAATTGGAAGTTCCCTGCTTTGTATCTCTACTCTGAGATTTTCCTTCAAATTCCTGCCTGCATGAGATCCTCTCTAGCCCCTGGGGCCTGCACTGGGTACAAAGCTCTCAGAAAGAAGAGAAAAAAGGAAATTCTCCCTCGTGCTAGTCACTTCTCCAAGTTTAACTCCACTCCATAATCAACTCCCTTTTGTTTACTTTCCAGAATCCTCAGATTATAGCTTTAGGTTTTCTTTTCCAGATATGTTCATTGCAATCAGCAGGAGGAAAATCCCAATAGGGGTTTTCACTTCTAACATAGCATCAGAACTTTCAAAATTAGTATCACAATTTAAAACATTTATGTTGCCACAAAATGATCCTTAATGTTCACAACATAGGTCATTCTTCAGTATTATATGCTGCTTAACTGCTCAGACGACATTTCGTTTCTCAGAAGATAGAATTATTTCAAGGCCTATGGATTTTCTTTCATTCTGTCTTAATGTTATGCTCAGCTCATAGCTCTTACTCATGGTATATTGTTTACTATGTTCAGTAGTATGTTCAGTTCTGATCAGTATGTATACAAAGTATGCTCACCAGCATGTCCCAGTATACACATATAGCACTACAGTAGGGTGTACCTTGGTCAATGGGGCTATTAACATCCAATATGAGCAGACAATTATTGTAAGTATGCTCACTGTTGCTGAGCATGATAAAGGAGAGTAGAAAGATAAACCAAAAGGAAATTAATAACTTATTGTCTGTTACACACTACAGAGGGCTATGAACTTTACACATGGTATCTCATTTAATCCTTAAACAAATCCTATTTAATATATTACTAAATCAATTTGTAAGCAAAAAATAAAATACTGAAAATAAAGTTTCAGGTAAGTTAAGAACTGTATCTAGGTAATTATGATAAGAAAATGGAAGATCTAAAATTCCATTCAAAATTATTCAGACCTCACGTTCTTTATCTTTAAAAATGCATCCATCTGCCTTAGAGGACTGGGGCAGGGAGGGTGGGGGGGACTTGAGGGGTGGGGGAGTCAAGGGAGGGAGGGAATACAGGGATATGTGTATAAAAACAGATGATTGAACTTGGTGTACCCCCCCCCCCAAAAAAATGCATCCATCTAGAAAAATTATGACTATCTCTTTCTAGAAAAAGCCAAGCATGTTAATTTCACCTCATTCTATGTTGTCTGTGGAGAAATTATATAATAGTGTGGCATAATATTGTGGTGCCTAAGAGCGAGATGTCAGGCTTCAGATTAAGTGTTGAGATACTCATTGACATTTACTATCAATGTGACACTGGGTTAAGTTTCAGCACTTTGTATGGTTGCTGAGAGAAAAAAAATTAGATAAATCATTCAGTATAGTGCCTTTGAATAAAAAAAAGAAATCGGTCAGTGGTTAATTATTGTGGAGTGGAGTGTGCAGGTAAATTACATGGGCATTTTCTTTTCACATTTACGTAGGCCTTGACCATAGAACTTCTTATTCAGTAAATCTGGAATTCAGGTTCCAGGTTCCTGTATTTTGGAAGAAAATACATTTCTCCCAGATGATGCTAATTATTAGATTTATTTTTTCCCCCTTTTAATTGAAGCAAAGTATGAAGTCCATTCTACCTCTGAAGTTCTGTGTTTTTAATTATTAATGTTGGCTATTTGGTAAGATTACATGGAGAAGTTGGAGTTGATCATCATGTTAAGATATAGACATTAAATTATTATGTGTGGTATTGATTAGAAAACTCATATTGGTGCTCCTCTTTTACATGTATAGAAATTTAAAGGCACCTGTAGATCAGAGATGAAAGTAAAAGAACCTAAAAGGTCTTTGAAAATAGTAAACAGCTACTGAGTGGAGAAGATATTTGCAAATGATGACTGATAAGGGGTTAATATCCAACATATATGAACAGTTCATTCAACTCAGTATAAAAAAAAAACCCAATTAAAAATGGATTCAGTAACTGATAGACATTTTTGCAAAGAGAAAATGCAGATGGCTAACAGGTACATGAAAAGATGCTCAACAGATGTCAGACAGAGAAAAGCAAATACTATATAATATTGCCTATATGTGGAATCTAAAAAATAAACTAAAGCATAAAACAAACATGAAGAATACTCAGATATAGAGAACAAACTTGTGGTTACCAGTGGGGAGAGGCAATATAGGGGTAGGGGATAAAAAAGGGTTATGGAATTATATGAACTCATGTGTGTGAAACTTTAGAAAATTGTAAAGCATATAGAACTTAAAGAATCATTCAATTCCAAAAAAAAGAGAAAAAATAGTAAAAAATGTAACTCAAAGCAGAGTTTTCATTTATGGGAATTTTGTGGATTTGCTTTGTTTGTTTCTTTTTTATTTTGTTTTAAGCCTGATATTTCTTTTCTACTTTCTTCATGTGACTGAGTAAAGGTTCAAGAAGAGAGCGTTTAATTACATGAGACAAGGTGATCAAAAACACTCCACATATTTCATTCAAGATAAAACTTACTAGAATTTCTGTAAATGAACATAAGAGAGATTGAGCATTAATTATATGAAAAATGCTCACTAAGAAAGCCCAACCTGAAGCTACAGTAATCAAGACTGCATTGTACTGGTGCAAAAAAAGACTAACAGATCAATAGAACAGAACAGAGTGACCAGAAATAAACACTCATAATTATATTCAACTGGTCTTTGACAAAGGAACAAAGGTAATATAATAGAGCAAAGATAATCTCTTCAACAGATGGTGCTGAAATAACTAAACATCTATTTGCAAAAAAAAAAAAAAAGAATCTTGACATAGACTTTATACTTTTCACAAAAATTAATTCAACATAGATAATAGACCTAAGTGTAAACACAAAATTATAAAACTCATGGAAGATAACATAGATGACCTTGGGTACAGTGAGGCCTTTTTAGATACTGAATCAAAGACACAATCTACAAAAGAAATAATAAGCTCAATTTTATTAAATTTTAATAATTTTGCTTTGTGAAAGAATATCAAGAGAAAGAGAAGACAAACCACAGACTAGGAGAAACATATGAAAAAGATATATCTGATAAAGGACTCATTCAAAATACACAAAGAACTCTTAAAACAACAAGAAAGCAAAAAACCCAATTAAAAGGTAGGCCAAGCCCTTAACTTACACCTTACCAATGAAGATAATATAAATGACAAATAAGCATAAGAAATGATGCTTCACATCACATGTCATAAGGGAAATGCAAATTAAAACAACAATGAAATACCACTATACCTACCAGAATGGCCAAAATCCGCAATACTGACAACACAAAATGCTGGCTAGGATGTGAAACAACTGGGAATTTCATGCACTGCTAGTGAAAATGTAAAATGGTACAGACATTTTGGAAGACAGTATGGCAGTTACTTACAAAACTAAACATACTTTTTCCATAAGATCCAGCAGTTGTACTTGGTGTTTAACCAAAGAAGATGAAACCTTATCTTCACACAGAAACTTACATGTAAATCTTTATGGCAGCTTTATTCATAATTGCCAAAACTTGGAAGCAACCAAGTTGTTCTTCAGTAGATGAATGGGTAAATCATCTGTGGTACATCCTGGTGATCAAATACTATTCATGGCTAAAATGAGTTGTCAAGCCATGAAAATATATGGAGGAAACTTAAAGGCAGATTGCTAAGTAAAGGAAGCCAATCTGAGAAAACTACATAATGCGTGATTCCAACTAGACAACTTTCTAGAAAAGGCAAAAATATGGAGGAAATCAAAAGATCAGTGATTGTAAATGTCCATTGACAAATGAATGGATAAAGAAGATGTGGCACATATATACAATGGAATATTACTCAGCCATAAAAAAGGAATGAAATTGAGTTATTTGTAGTGAGGTGGATGGACCTAGAGTCTGTCATACGCAGTGAAGTAAGTCAGAAAGAGAAGAACAAATAGCATAGGCCAACACATATATATGGAATTTTTTTTTTTTTTACAAAATGGCATTGATGAACTCAATGGTAGAGGAAGAATAAAGACACAGAGGTAGAAAATAGACTTGAGGACATGGGGAGGTGGGGAAGGAGAAGCTGGAACAAAGTGACATTTACATACTACCAAATGTAAAATAGATAACTAGTGGGAAGCAGCTGCCTAACACACGGAGATCAATCCAATGATTGCTGGTGACCTAGAGGGGTGGGATAGGGAGGGTGGGAGGGATGTTCGGGAGGGAGGCTCAACAGGGAGGGGATATGGGGATATATGTATAAATACAGCTGATTCGCTTTGTTGTACAGTGGAAACTAGCACAACAATGTAAAGCTATTATACTCCAATAAAGTTTGAAAAAGAAAAAAACAATAGATCAGTCATCATAGAGAGTTGGAGGGAGATTCCATTCTGGTGTGTGCTATTGATAATGGGGTAGGTTTTGCACATGTGGGGTAGTGCTATGTGGGGGATTACTATTCCTTCCTCTTAATTTTGTTCTAAACTGCTCTAAAAAGTCATATATAAACAAACAAGTAAATAAATAGCTCCACTTATTTCTCAAATATCTTCATATTAATACAGTCTGATTTTGTTTGCTTGCTACAAAATTCTATCACGCTAAGCATCTTTAAAAATATTTTTTAAGTTATCCTGTGAAATTATTCTTTTGGATATACCTTGATAAATACTGGGCAGAAGGAAGTTAAAGAATAGCTGTTGGTCAGGAAACACAGTAAAGATAAGGAATCGAGCACCTGCACTCTTTTGTGACAAACCGTTTTGTAAAGTGTTTGGCAAATGTGGGTATATGGACTTTAATTTTCCATACTACAAGTGTTTATTGTGAAGAGAGAAAATGTCCACTTTTCTCCCACATAGTCAAACAGCCTCTTAGCTTAAAGGATGTCTAAAAATATTTATCAGAAGAAAAAGATGTCTTTCCCTTGATTTTTCTGACCTGTCAGTCCCTGACTGAATTTTTTTCATGGAAGTCTGCCTATTCTTTTGCTTGGCCCTTTTCGTTATGACTCTTCTGGACATTTAAAATTTATGATAAATGAGATCAATTGATAGATACAAGTTTAGATATATTTAGTACTTCTCTGGTTTAAGAGAAAGCCTCTTGGCTATAAACTCCTAAGGACTGCACTGTAGGAAGAAGATAAATTGTTTCTTATACAACTTACAGGAATTATATTAGTTTCATATGAAATTTGGAGAAATTTCTTAAGATCCATAACGAGCCCAGAGACTCAACTGTCATAACCAGGCTTTCAGAAACAGTTAACTGGAAATGAGCTTAAAGTTCTTTTTCTCTCAGCACAGGTAAGCCCAGCATAGCTGGGGCTAACATTTCTGTTTGACTATACAACACTCTCTAATGAAGGATTTAGGGGTGAATTATAGCCTTTGAAAACAGCAGAAATGGAATGGTTCTATTCCAATTTTATCTATGGGACCAGTTACAAATAAAGAGTCAAATAATCTCTGAATCACATTTTTAACAAAATGGAATGAGTCACTTTTTCAAACGTGTTTTTCTAACTAATGCTCTTACATGGCCTAAAATCTTACTGACACAAAAACAATTGCAGCAGCTTTTATATTGATGATACAATTCCATAGATAATTTCCTCTAAATAGCTCAGACATGTGGATGAATGAATCACACATCTTTTCAGAAAGTAATTTTCTTCAATGAGTTCTACTTGTTGGAATCTTAATACAACACAAATCAGAAAAAGGCTTTCAATTGAAATAAAAATCTGAAACTTTCTCCAGAACAAAACCTAAATCCTAAGGGTGAGACAGCTTTGAATATATTTAGGACTTTCCACTTTTTGAGAGCTTTTGATTTCAAACATCTTTCCTGTGCACACAACAATTTATTTTGTAAAGGAATCTATTTATATAAGTGGCTTCCAACAACTCCTGACAAGTTCCATTCCACTTTGTTTCAGTTTTCTAGAGCTCCCATAATAAAGAACCACAAACTTAGTGACTTAAAACAACAGCAAATGTATTCTCCCATAGTTCTGTACTCTAGAAGAGTGCAAGATTAAGGTGTAGGCAGGGTTGGTTTTTTCTGAGGGCTTGAAGAAGAATCTATTCCATGCATCTCCTCTAGCTTTGGGTGGGTTGCTGGCAATCTTGGCATCCCTTGGCTTGTAGAAGTATCACCCCTTTATCTTCACATGGCCTTCCTGCTGTATGCATCTCTGTGTTTAAATTTCTCCTTTATATAAGGACACCATTCATAGGGGCCCATCCTACTTCAGTATGACCTCGTGTTAACCTAACTACATCTGCATCAACCCTATTGGGAAATAATGTCATTCTGAAGTACTGGGCACTAGAATGTTAACATATGAGATTTGGAGGATACACAATTCAACCCATTATACCCTTAATATGAGCTGGCTTCCCTTGATGGAATATCATCTTGCAAGTATCTTACAGGTATTTTCTCAGAGATTTGCTTCTTGCTACTCTTCAAGATTTCACAGATTTATAGATGCTTATTGGAAAACAAAGACATCTTAACAAGCCAAACATCAAATTCTGGGATTTCTAAAAGCAAGTAAATCATGCATCTGGGATTTCTAAAAGCAAGTAAATCAAGCTCCATCCAAACAGTATTATAGTTGTTCTATTGCTTAAAAAACAAACAAACAAACAAACAGGTTTGTTTTGGTTTTTTGCTTTACCCTTACCCCAAGTTTTATTTATGTGTTTATTTATTCATTTTTTGTTTCTGTTCATTTATTTTTATGATGTTGCTTTTTTCCTAAACTGGGACAAGATCTAAGCAGGAAAGCCCATTCAGCTATATTTACTTGTTATGCTTTTAGGTCTGAGGAATACACCAGAGCCTTCTATGATGAACTTGAAATTCTAGAAGGAAAAGTTGAACATCTAGTCCATTCAGTACCAAGTACTGATACAAGAGCCAGATTCTTCCAATCGTCCTTCATTTTCCTAATGGATACACACATATCTGTTCTCATGCATAATCCATCATAACTTTCACTCATAACTTCCATAATTGTTATCCTTGTTGATAAAGAAGGTCTATGTTGTGGCTCAATGTCACCCCCATCCATCGCCTAGCACTGTGTTGAGCCCTGCAGAATGGCTTTGTTCAAGAATGACTTATGATTGGTGAAAGTAGTTACAGATGATCTTAATACTTTTGATCAGTTGATTTAGGGGGGAGTGGATAATAGACTCTGTTGGTAATAGAATAACCAGCGTTTGTGGCAAAGAATCAGTCTGGGGATTAGTTCCTTTTCTGATAGTTCACTGGTTAGATAACTTCATTGACCAAGTGGAAGTGATACATGTTTTGAGCCCTCCATTGAGAAGCTGGAAAGATACCAAAAATGAGCAATGTCAACATGTTTAGTGTCACTGAAATGTCTAGCAATCAGAGCCTAGAATAACTATGCTGGTTTTTACATGATATAAAACAGAGGGGACAAAAAAACAAATTGAAGTAGGTAAAAAGATTGGTATGTATTTTTGTGTCTGTTTTTATGTTGGTAAGAATGAAAAACATAAGGTTTTAAAAAGTCAGCATCCACCAACACTTTTGGCACTTAATATATGCCAAGCAATTCTTCATAGTTTGGTAGAAGTAATACTAACCCTACTACAACCATTGATAGTAATAATTCTGAGATTTGATCATCTATTTAAAGCTTACTTTGTTGCTAGGCATCACACCAAGAAATGTATTGCATATGTTATGCTAAGTAATCCTCACTAAGCTAAGACAGACCTCATTCTCATTTTACAAATAATGAATCTGAGGTTCATTGAAGTTATGAAACTCTCCTAGGTCACATAGCTAATGAGGGAAAGAACAAAGGCCATGAAGGCCTGGAACCTACCTCTTTTATATCCTGGCTGCCTTTCTGTTCTGGTGGCTTTATGTTCTATGGGACCAGGAGTCATCTCCACATTAAACTGTTTGGCTCTTTATAACCTGTGGCTCTGTGGGCACCAGTTCAGTTTCTGATGGTGTCTCAGAGCAGGGCAGGGTTAGACTATCCAGCTAGCTCTCTGGAAGTTGTATGGCTTGAAAAAGGCTAACTACCAGCAAAAACTATCATTAAGTCCAATTGATCTCAAGTAACCATTCTTTTCTTTTGTAACACTTCTTATGCCCATGCATAATGGATAATACTAAGTGCCTACATCACAGAGTGAGCATGAGAATTAAATGAGATAATAGTATAAAGAATTTAAAGAGACAAGTACATAGTAAGTAGCCAATAACCTGTGAGTAATACACAGTTATTAACATTTGTGTAAAGATATATAAGAATGTAACTGCTTTGGGAAAGGCTATGTGTCAGAATTGGATCCACTTGGTGCTCTACTCCACTATCCTGCCCTCCATAAAAGCTTAGTACAGTGTTACAAAGCAGGTGCACTTGATTATTATGAGGCTGAGGCATTGCCAGGCCTTTACCTCTGCAGTACTTGGGCTGAAAGTATCTTTGGTTCACAAAGACAATAGAGAGCCCACAGTATGCTCTTACATCTTCTGACACTATCCTAAAGTCTTGGTCTTTGTTTCTAAGGCCTGAATAAACTTGTCCTTTCTTTCTCATTTTGTCTCAATTCAACATCTCTGCTAAAATGCCTCACTACTAACCTTGCTTTGGATAGAGGAATGTAGATGAATCTTCAGAAAGGTATAAATGCTACAAAGGCTGAGAATCTACACTCTAGTGTTCCTTTTCTTCACCCCATAAGTGTGGTACAAGAGGAGATTCCAGAACCAGGGCCTATTCTAAACGTGTTATATGCTTTATTGTAGCTAATCTTTAAATAACCCTGGGTGACAGATCGGATTTTGTTTAAATGTAAAGCACAGAACTTTGTAAAATTGGGGAACTTGTCCCAAGATGAACAGCTAGAAAGGCCTGGTTTGGAATGACATTAGTTGAGCTAAACCACCTATTCTGTAACTCACCCCATTTCCACTATGTCATCAATTTGAATTTTAATAAGGATATCTATTAATAAAAACTATATATGTTAATCCCTAAATTTTAGATTTATAGGAAATGGGTAGGAGAGAGTTACTTCAGCAGGTGTTGCCATTTTGGCACCTCAGATTTCACCAGGGACTTAGTTTACATAGGGTAGCTAGTTAGAAAAGATCTCCAGTTGTCTGAACTTTGCCCCTTTCCTCTTTCAAGAGGCAGGATTCACCAGCAAGCCATCATTCACTTGTTGAGGCTGATATGATCCCAAAGGACAAACATTCAGGGACATGAGTTATTGAATACAATTCTTGTGTCAAAAAGTTTGATTTTTATTTTGGATAACAAGGGAGCTCCTTGTATTATGCTGAGATAAGGGTGCTTCTTGTACATCAATGTGACAGGTATGAGCAGTCATATCCACAGGAATTTTGGAGGAATTGAGAAGTCCTCACTCTGTGGTCCAGCCAGTGGAGCCATGATATTCAGCTTTCCATTTGGATTTTAAATGAAAGCCAAAGCCAGAGGCACAAATCTTGGTTTTCAATTATGTAATTGATAATAAAAAAGTAAATCTACACAAATATGTACTGGAGGCTCTAAACCATGAAGCCACATCATTTGTTGTTCTCCTTTTCTGCCAGAGATTCTCAGGTACAGTGAACTCATAGTATGTTTTGACATTTAAGCATCAAAACTATCTGATAGGGAGTGAGAAATTCAGACAAATTCCAGATAGATTTGGATTCTGAGAAATGATTCTATCTTAATTCTCTATGGGGATTAAGACATCAATAGTAGCAGAAATGCTGCAACTATTTGGACCTGAGTTCCTATCTCTGATGTCAAAGACTCTGACATTGACCTTACTTCAGAAGTTCATTAAACATTTAGCTTCTGTTTATTAGAAAGTAAAAACAATCTTATCTCTATGATGTTCATTGACCAAACTGGTGATTAGGAATATTGGTTTTGCTGAGATCAAGCAACCTCAGTGAAAATATAATCTTTAACATTTAGGTACTTATCTGTAACGATATCCCAGATCAATTGGAACTACCTACAACGTTCAGATGGGATGTTCCACCAAAAATTATGACAGTAATAGAATAGGGCTAACCATGTGTGTTAAGACAAAGGATTGAAGTGGCCTAGAGTTTTCCAGTAGACACTACACGTCTCCAAACAATAGTCTACAGTCCAGAGAATCCAAAGAGACCACACTGAATGGGTCACCAGGTAAATAAGAACAGAGAATTAAGATTAAACTAAGGAGAAAGGCACAGGCACATCTTGGTCTTCTAGGCAGATGATCCAAAGCCTGAAGGCCAGCACATCAGGAAAAGGGGGTGCTCAAGGCCCATGGTCACAGGAGAGTGACACAAACCTAAGGTCACTAGAAAAAATGGAAATACTAAGCTCTAAGAAGAACCTCATGCAGAGAAAAACTTGGAGTTAGATGTATAGGTGTTGGACATTTCTGTGACTGGGTGGGAGTTTCTTGGACTCTAAAGCTGGAAACCCAGATGTCCAGTGTTCAAGCCTAAAGAGAAACAGTAAATGACTGCTTCTGACTTAAGATGCCAGAGCATTTGTAATGGTACTGAGTCTACCTAGTGACAAACAACAAACAGAAAAAGAATAGCAGGTTTTAACTTCTTTCCATTATGTATTTCAAGGGAAGATTTTTTCCCTGAAAGATGATCACATTTCTTCCATTCACTGCTTTCATTAATGCTTTGCAGCACAGATGACATTTATAGACAAGAAAGAAAAGCTTTTCTTCTTGAAAAGGGTGCACATCTCTATATAAAGCAGGCAATTCTAAACAAGGGAAAGCATGGCTAATGAATCCTGCATGCATCAAGCAGGTCTTACACACCCCTCTCTCTTCTCAGAGGGGAAAGCATGTCCTCATTTTGTTTTACCTGAACAGGAAAATTGTTCACCCAGGAATGACAAATCAGTTTATTTCATAATTGTCCTCTATCCTATAAAGCCAAATAGAAGTTTAAATGACAATAGAATGGGGTACTCTATGAGCCATCTCCAGAAAGTCTGCATGGTTACACATGCTTATATAAGACTGAAAATGCTGCACTATCGAATACAGGCTCTTGGGCCATGGCTGCCAAAAGCCAGGTGTTCGACTTTGCTATTCATTCTACCCGGGCCTCAGTTTACTCAAAATGAGAGGGTTAGTCTAAATGATGTTGAAAATCCTGTCCTCCTTAATTACATGTGTCCATCCATAGGTCTATGAAGCACAAACACATTCCAGCATGCTATTATCAGAGCATTTCTATGTTTGGATAATGTTAGTGATCATTGCAATCCCTATCAAAACACCAAGGGCATTTTTCATAGAACTAAAACAAATAATTTTAAAATTTGTGTGGAAACACAAATGATACTGAATATCTAAAATAACCTTGAGAAAGAAGAGCACAGCTGGAGTGTCAATTCGCCCTGATTTCAGATTATACTACAAAGCTACAGTAATCAACACAATATGGTACTGACACAAAAACAGACACATAGATCAATGGAACACACAAGATAAACCCACAAACTTATGCACAATTAATCTACAGCAAAGGAGGCAAGAATATACAATCAAGAAAAGATAGTCTGTTCAGTAAGGGGTGTTGTGAAAACTGGACAGTTACATGTAAAAGAATAAACTTAGAACATTTCCTCATACCATACACAAAAATAAATTCAAAATGGATTGTAGACCTAAATGTAAGACCAGAAATCATTAAACTTTTAGAAGAAAGCATAGTCAAAACACTCTTTGACATAAACCAATATATTTTTGGATCTGTCTCCCAAGGCAAAGGAAACAAAGGCAAAAATAACCAAATGCAACTTAATTAAACTTAAAAGCTTTTGCACAGAAGAAACCATCAACAAAATGAAAAGACAACCTATTCAATGGGAGAAAATATTTGCAAATTATATGTCCAATAAGGGGTTAATATCCAAAGTATATAAACAGTTCATACAGCTCAATATAAAAAAATGATTAATAAACGGGCAGAATCCCTGAATAGGCTTTTTTCCAAAGAAGACATACAGATGGCCAAAAGGCACATGAAAATTACTAATCATCAGAGAAATGCAAATCAAAACCACAATAAACTATCACTGCACACCCCTCAGAATGGCTATTACCAAAAAGACCACAGGTAACAAACGTTGGAGAGGTTATAGAGAAAGGGGAATGCTTGGATACTATTAGTGGGAATGTAAAATGGTGCAGCCGCTATACAAAACAGTATGGAGGTTCCTCAAAATACTAAAAATAGAACTACCATATGATCCATCAATTCCACTCGTAGGTATATATCTAAAAAAAATCCAAAAACATTGTTGAAAAGATATATGTAGCCCAATATTCGTAGCAACATAATTTACAAGAGCCAAGATATGGAAGCAACTTAAGAGTCCATCAATAGACGAATGGATGAATATGTGGATACATACACACACACACACACACAAGAACACTATTCAGCCATAAAAAAGAATGAAATTTTGCAATTTGCAACAACATGGATAGACCTGGAGGGTATTATGTTTATTGAAATAAGTCAGACAAAGATAAATACTATGTTATCACTTATATGTGGACTCTAAAAAATAAACTAATGATTATAACAAAAAAGCATCAGAGTCACAGATATAGAGAATGCTATTGGTTACTGGTGAGGAAAGGGGAAGGGCAAGATAGGGGTAGGGAATTAAGAGGTACAAACTATATGTATAAAATAATAAGCCACAAAGAAATATTATACAGCACAGGGAATAGAGCCATTATTTCATAACAACTATAAATGGAATATAATCTAAAATTTTTGAATAACCATGTTGTACACCAGAAATTAATATAACATTGTCTTATAGTAACACTATGTATTATTATATATAGTAATCAACTATACTTCAATTTAAAAAAAACCCTAAAATATATTGTCAGAAGATTTTTAGGGCAGTGAAAATACTCTGTATGATACTAGAATGATGGTTACATGTTATTGCACTTTTGATCAAACCAAAAGAACGCACAATACCAAGTGTGAACCTTAATATAAACTATGGACTTTGGGTGATAAGATGTGTTGGTGCAAGTTCATCAACTGTAACATGTTTCCCTCTGGTGGGGGCTGTTGCTAATGGGGGAGGCTATGCATGTGTGGGGGCAGGAAGGTATATGGGAAATCTCTGTACCTCCCCCTCAATTCTGTTGTGAACCTCAAACTCCTCTTAAAAAATAAACTTTTACATTAAAAAAAAATTATGTATGGTGTAGCTATAATATGAGATTGCCCAATTATGTAGCAGAATGTATAAATTCTCATTATGAGATAGCCCTTCTCTACCCACTCTTTCCCTACTTTAGGAGAAAAAAACTTGTACAATAATTAGTATATAGCCTCTTTCTCTCTACCCACTCTCAGAGGGGTGTGTGTGTGTGAGTGTTTGTATAAAACTTTCCTACATTTTAAGGTCATGTAGCAGGAAAGAGCATGAGGTTGGAAACTAACCTCCTCAGATTGTGTCTGGTCATCATGATATTCTAGATGAACTAACCTTTCTATGTGTTGGTTTTTCTTACTTGGCAAATGAATTGAATAGGTGCTGCCATGTCTTACTTATAAGGATATTAAGAATAACTGGGCTTAACATTAAATGGCTTCTTATCCTAGAAAAGTAAAGGCAGGATGAAGAACTGTGTTTAAAACTGAAAATTAAAAAAAAAAAATTCAGATGAGAAGAGAACTCAATCTTTTTTATTTATAAAATACAAGACCTATGGAGTCCCCTATGAATTTCAAGAGATAATTTTAGGAAGGAAATAAATGAAGTAATTGCATCAAGCTTATTATTTTCAAGATCATCCAAGCAGTAACTAATTACGATGATAATACAGCTTAAACAAGAGATGGCAGACACTAAACGATGACATCGCTATAGTAGATTCTTAAAAATATATGGTAATATTTAAAGACAGTTCTCACTTTTGACAGCTGAAGCTCCAGAGTCTCAGATCTGTAAAAGGTCCTTCCAGATGATCTAACCTAATCTGTCCCTGAATATCCCCCACACAATCTCACACAAATGTTGTCAAGAATGACAATGAATCTGCCTATAATACATCACTTATTTTCTCTTGAGGGGGATAATCTGCTCCATTCTGTTCCACTATGTTCCTTAATAAAGGACTTTTTGGAAAGTACTGTGCTCTCCAAACACAAAATGACTAATACAATATGACCCCTATAACTAGTCATACATTATAAGGAGAGTTATCACACATTAAAAAAAAAAGAAGTATACACACCATGGAACCAAAAACACCCTCGTGCAGAATTTTAGGCTATTGTAATAAGTTTTTGAAAAACTGGACTTGACTGGGATCATTTGTCAAATCAATGGATTTCACTACATCCTGGAAAGAAAAATGAAGCATCCGGTCAGGGGATTTATACTCTGTGCTTTCAGAGTTGGTTTTCCCCCACACGCATTATTCCCCCCATCCTCAGCCATACTCTGAGAATCAAACTTTGTGTCTACTTTTGCTTAAAGCTGTATCTTCATTTTAGACATTTTTCTCTGCTATTAGAGAATTCCCCTGTGAGCCTTCAATTAAATTATAAGTCTTTTGAGAACAAAGACTGTATCACATTCTCCTTTTGCTGGTCTCAGCCCTTAGAAGAGAGAGTAGGACAGGAAAGAAGCTCTGTAAATATTTATTGCCTATATGAAGCAATGGGCATATGGATAAGTAGATAGATTCTAATAATTTTTTTTAATTATCTACAAACTTTTTCAGAGGTAACCATATAGTGAACTTCACATTAGCATTCATGTGTATTTCATATTTACTACTTATAAATCGATCCCTAAAACCTTTGCAGTGTTGTTTTTATGTTTGCAAAATTATATTTTTCCTTCTGCAGCTTATTTTTACTCAAGAGATTCTAATACATTTCAACTGCTCAATAGTATTTTGCAAAAATATAGCAGATTTCATTTATATATTTTATATTGATGGAAATTCGGGTTTTGCCTCCCAGTTTACTTTTAACAAAATGGTGCTATTTATACTTTTACACGTTTTAGATTACACACATAAGCAGCTTTCTCTTGGGAATAGCTCTAGGAGTGGAATTGCTGAGTCATAAGATGTACATATATTCAACTTTATTAGGCATTACCAGACACCTCTTCAAAATGGTTATTCAATTTACACTCCTACGAATCCTCATTTTATAAAACCTCAGTTTTCCAACACTAACTCATAGCCTTTGTGGCACTAACTTCTTCTTGGAAGAAGATAGTCTTTGCTCCCAGGCCTGCTCAAAAAGCTGTGTCTCAAAGCTCCTGAGAAACTTACTGCATGTTTAAGAACAGGAAATTGGATCTTCCAGATTCTGAATAGGTTCCAGTTACAACTCAGACTAGAAGTCACCATGGTGCTCAGTGTCCAGAGCCTAAAATTTCTTTCCTCCTTGTCCTTAACTGTTTGCAGCCTGCTTATTGTAAACACAGGTTTCAGAATAATTGAAGGTTACCATTAATGGCAAAGAAAGCCTTGCATTTATCTAAATTGATTTGTGTTAATAGAACTGATTGCATTTCTATTCATCTGCTATTGAGCTTCCTGTGTTCTAAGAGCTTTGATATCCTGTTATATCCTGCTGTGGGGTAATAGCACCATAAGGGGACAACATGACTGCTGAGGTTTTGGTCGCTGCAGGTTTCAATTTAATGTACTCACTATCTCTGTGATCAACTTATTAAACATCACAGTGCCTCAGAATAAAGGCCAATTAAAAATAAGACTCTGCAGTATTCAGGCCATATTTCAAAGGGAGGCTTGCATTAAGAATCTTTTAATTAAGCATTTGCTACCAAGAATAACCCAACACATTTAGAGCTGTGGTCACTACTAGTATGTCTTTCTCTTCTTACAGTTACTTTTTCACCTCAGCATCCTCAGAAAGTAGTAATCTCTCAAAAGAGATGAGAGTTTATATAAAAAGTTACATTTCTTTTGCTGTCTATTTGCTTAGTTTCTCTGCATTTATACCTGCCCTTTCTTCTTAACCAGTGAGGATTTTAGGTGGAAGTATGGGGGGTTTTTGTTGTTGTTTATTTGCCTTTCAAGAAAATGTTTTTACTGAGTAAAACATGAATATAGAGAAATTAACAGTTCATAAGTATAGAGGTCAATAAATTTTTACTAATGTGGTTTGCCATCAGAGCATAGATCAATAAACAGAACACCATGCACACCTTCAGAGACTCCCTCCCTGGTTCTCTCTTCCAGGTACTTTCCAATGTCCAAACTGTTTATTTGAGTTTTAAATGGGTACTATACATCAAATAAACCTTTCGTATATGGTATCAGTAAAACCCCAAAAGAAGAGATAATTCAATCAAGGTCAGACAAGGAGTACAAGAATCAGCACCGGAACTGCATTGCTACATGTACCTTGAAACAGCAGAGGAGAAACGACAACAAAAGTCAAGCACACGTCAGTTATGTAACCCAAGACAACTTTCAGAGCCTATGCTGAAATTTGGACAGATTAGATTCAACCAATGTCCCTGGCCGAAAACTCTGTTCCATGACATTGTATGTCAGTTACTTAATATTCCAATGAATGGTGGCTTATTTTGTGTTGCAACAGAAAAAGCATCAAATATCGGAGACCAACTTAATTCAGGTTTCACTATATGCATCTTACATTTGTTACCTTATTAACTTTGCATTTGTAAAATTTTTCATTCTATATTTCATCTACAGAATGATGAGAATAAAAAATATCTTGGAGCACTGTTAATGGAATTCTTGATAATGTAATCTCAGGGCTTAACTCCTTAAAGCACTCAACACATGAAAACTCTGATATCTGTAATGGGAATATTCATCTCCCTTGGGATCACCTCAAACCAAACACTAAACTTACTATAAGGCTAACATTCTCTATTTTTAGCATGTATATTTTTTATGAAAATATTATCTGGGATTGGACAAACAATGATACTGCCCTACAGGCACATACCAAGGACAACTTCTCATCTCCAGGTAAGGGCTCAGCTGATGCCAGGGCAGGGGGCTTTCACATATGGGGTAAACCATGGATGGACAATTCCTCTGGAAGCACTGAAGGGTGTCATCTTCATTGGATTGTCAGCTAAAGCTATGGTTGGCTGATGAGCATCCAGGGCAGTGTCCAGCTTCTGCTTTGGGTGGTTTAGGAACCACGTACCTGAATCCAAGTGGAAGCCTGACCTAGTGAAGCTCTCAACACTATCCTCAGGACCTTCCAGCAACATCTGACTTCCAGAGATGGCTCCCTGTTGTCTGTCCATATGAACACCTGAATCAGGTCACTGGTCACAGATACTCTGTGCATAGCCTGTTTCTTTTCTTTTTCCTTCTTCTTCCCTCACCTTGCAGTCTCTCTGCCTTTCCAATTACACTCTTATTCCCACAGACTGGTTAGAGGCCCAGCAAAAGTCAAGAAACCCCAAATGGACATATACTTAAGAAAGTCATTAGTGACTGACTGGAATGACAAAGTGGCATTTGCTCACAAAGTCTGAGGATGGAATATTCATTTCTCACCTCGCTAACCCCTGCTGTGTCTCTAGGACACAATTCACAGCCCAGAAAAGGGAGATATTGCAAGAGTTCAAAAAGGTCCCCAAAGACTGTTCTCTTCTGGGTGCTTCACTATTTCTGGGGCTCAGTTAGTTCAGACTACACTAAGAGCCTGAGGTATTTCTCTGTATTTGCTGTGTGGACTCTTCACCTACTGAGAGTTTCTTTTCCTGCCCTCTGACCAGATTTCTTTCCCTTTCAGGAAAGAGAGGGACACCTTAAGACACCATCATTCTTCTCTCTGAAAACTGTGTCTCCTCGTGACCTGTCTGTAATCTCCCTTCTACAGTCAGGAAAAGGAAATGGAAAGAGCCTTGAATTTGGAGTTTGAGGATCAGGAATGGATCTAAACTCTGCCAGTAGCTTGCTGTGTCCCCTTGGGAAACTTAATCAGCCTCTTTGAGTCTCAGATCATTTATCTGGAAAATATGAACATCTCAACCCACTGGATAGTTAGAAGTTGTACATGGTGAATATGTAAGAGTCTGACTCATAAGAAGTACCTGCAGTAAACATCAATCAAGTCACTCTTCTGCTCAAAATCCTATTGTGGCTTTTATTACTTACAAGTGTAGAGTTCAAAGATCTCCACCTGGCTTTCCCTGGTACCTCCAAGCACAGGCTGTTTATCTGACCTGCAACTTACTTCTTCCTACCATACACACTCTTCTACCCAGGCTAAATTCCTCTACCTGTCAAGTATATATCCCAAGCTCACTTGAATGGCACTTCAATGCTTCTCCCTCCATGTGGAAGAGCATCCTACCCTACCCCCACTTCTGGTCCAAATCCTACCCATCTTTCAAAACTCTGATCAAACAGCTACTATGGAGAACAGAATGGAGGTTGCTTAAAAAAACTGAAAATAGAGCTACCATATGATCCTGCAACCCCTCTTCTGGGCATATATCCAGAGAAAACCATAATTCAAAAAGATACATGCACCCCAAAGTTCATAGCAGTACTATTTACAATAGCCAAGATATGGAAGCAACCTAAGTGTCCACTGACAGATGAATGAATGAAGAAGATACACTTATATGATGGAATATTACTCAGCCATAAAAGTGAATGAAGTAATGCCATTTGCAGAAACATGGATGAACCTAGAGATTATCACACTAAGTGAAGTAAACCAGACAGAGACAAATATCATGTGATATCACTTATATGTGGAATATAAAAATACATGATATAAATGAATTTATATACAAAACAGAAACAGACCCACAGACATAGAAAACAAACTATGGTTACCAAAGGGGAAAGGAGGAGGAGGGGTAAATTAGAAGTTTGGGATTAACATATACACACTATTATATATAAAATAGATAACCAACAAGGACCTCCTCTATAGCACAGGGAACTATTCTCAATATTTTGTGGTAACCTACATGGGAAAAGAATCTGAATATATATATGTATAACTGAATCACTTTGCTGTATACCTGAAAATAACACAACACTGTAAATCAACTAAACTTCAATAAAAATAAATTTTAAAAAAAGTTCCTACTCTTCCATAAAAGTTCACTCAAATATTCCAGCCAGAACCAAAGTATATTCTCTGAAAAATTTTTTTTAAAAATAATGGTCAGAACACTTAATATGAGACCTATCCACTTATCAAAATTCAAGTGTGTAATAACATTGTTAACTACAGGCACTATGTTGTAGAGCAGATCTTGAGATCTTAGTCACCTTGTATAATGAAACTTTATACCCTTGAACACCTCCCTATTTCCTCCTCCCCACCCCAGCCCCTAGAAACCATCTTTCTACCCTATACTTCTTTGAGTTTATTCTGTCTTACAAATTATTCCAAACATATGCTTACTTACCAGTTGGGTAATTATTTCAGATGTGTTCATTTTAACTTTGTCACCATATTCCTTTTAGAACAAAGACATAATCTATATGCCCCCCGAATATTCATATTTCACTCTAATAGCAAAAAGTGACTAGTAAATCTTAATTGAATGGTTCCTTGACTAAGTGACTGGAATGTCAAAGGCTTCAATCAATTCAGTCATTTCCACAGGTGGATAATGTCTCTTCCATTCATTTATTCCCTCACCAAATCCTTTTTAGCCACTTTCACATGCCAGACCTTCTTCTGGGAAGACAGATATAAATAAGGCCAAGACAATCCCTTTCCTCATGTAACCTATAATCTAATGAGGGAAATAAGCAAGTTCAATGAGTTGCTGATAAATTAATACAGTTTTGTCCAATTCTTAGATTTGTCTTGCAGAGAGAAATTTATTGGATTAAAATTTGGATAAGGATTTCAGATAGAAGTTGCACCTCCCCCACCCCACCCCACTCTGATTTCCTGAGTGCTATCTGATGGGCAGGTTTCACAGGGAAAAAGATGTTCTAAATAATAAAAGTGATCAATTTGAGTTTCTTAGACCAGCTGGAGAGGCAAGAGATGAAGAGCAGAAGTATGCTTTTCCTTAAGCCCATTCCCAGAAACTCTCCCTTAAAAAGTCTTCAGTAAAATATGATATACACATAAATGCGTCTTCTTATTCTTGCTGTTTTGCTGTTGTTAAAACTGAGCCTTGGTATGAGTTTCAACTCTGGGCCCAGGTAGTACAGGATAATTATCTCTCATTTTCTCACCAGCTCTAAGCCAGGAGAGTAAATGCCCACTCGCAGCCCACTGGCTTGCCCTTTGTAATTAGCCGCCAACCTGTGGAGGGATGAGTTTCCTTAGGCCATGGCATTGAGAGATTCAACCCAATTTTATCCAGATTTCAAGAGGGAAGACTGTTCTCACATGACATCATTACACAAAGCGATCAGCAATTACGTGCAGAATAAATAACAGTATCAAATGAGATAATATAAAAAGTAGTCTGGGGAATGGGAGGCTAGAGGTGTGGGTTGCTGAAAGGAGGGAGAACTTTACAGAGGAAATAGCATTTATACTGAGGCCAGAAGGATGATTAGAAGTAAGAAGAGTGAAAATGGATACAATCCTGACATGTTTAGATTCTCTTGTATCAGAATCAAGAGAAGAATTGCATGTGTGTACCTGAAGATGAGAGGAGAACTGAAAGAACAAGGTCTACCCCAGGGCCTTCCTAATTCCTCTAAGGTGGGTAGGACAATTTCTCTAGAAAAGTCCAATAAACCTAAGGGGACATTTGGACTGAAGAATTATTTGGGAATTTTATAAAGGATCCTAATTATGCCACTGCATAGACAGTAGCTCAGTGTTTGGCCCCATGACTGAGCTACACGAAAGCCATATTCTTGTGAAGTGAGGTGAGCAAAGCTAAGCCTTGGAGAAGACTCTACAGGAGCAAAAAATCTAATATTAATGTATGATTTATTTAGGGGACAGAACTGGTACCCAGAAATATGCAAAATTGGCCAATTAGCTAAGTTTATCTTTGGTTACCTGTTTCCCAAATCCCTCCTTAGTAGATCCCAGGGCTCTGCATTTGTTGATCAGGTGCTCAGAAGTATCCAGGTCCCAATATATGATTCCAACCTGCCCTCCATCAAAGTTTCCATTAACCCTGGTATTTATTTTCATTTGGCAAATACAGATAATTTGATAACTACACTCCCTTTGGGTCATTAATAGCTGGCTAAAGTATTCTTTGGCACCTGTATAGGAAGTATTAACTTTCAAACATGCATGTCAGGTGCTTGGGATAGAGATGTGGAGAGGAAGCTTTCAGTGGTGGGGGTGGGAGGGGAGTTGCCACATAGACAATTAAACTTTTGACCACTGAGACTAAAAATGAGCTTCTTGCTGGTGAAAGACACCTCTTTGTTCATGACAGACCATGACAACACACATACACACACACATATGAAAACACACAGATATATGCATATTCACATGCCACAGGAAACCAGGACTCCAACCTCATTTCATAGCAAACAGTGCAGCCTGATTTGTGCCAGGGAGATCAGATCTAAAATATACACTGGAGCTTCTCAGCCCAACTCCCTTTCTCTACGACCCCTAAGTAACTACTTGAAAGAAAATTACAGTACATGGTAAATAAAGTAATTTATTTCCTAGACCAATCTCAGACTTCAAGCATTTTTAAACTGGCAATTTTTAATAAAGTAATTGTGGAATTAGGAATCCATTTTTCACTAGTAAGTAATTGTTTTACTTTGAACATATAAAAATGGCTTTTTAAAAAAGGGAAATAAAAAAGGGCTATTAACAGTTTTACTGAATCAAATGAAAGTTTCAAGTTTTATTGGCAAAAAATAAAAAGACTAATTAAAATTGGTTTGTGGCTTTACATGCTAATTTTCAGTAGGGGCACATGATGAATTTTCAGGGGAATCTAATGTGGCTGAATTTTCAGTAACATCCTTGTGCAGCACAGAGCTATAATGGGACTAAGACAAAGCTGGTGTTTGTCCTTCCTGCTTCCCCTCCTCTTCCCATGTGACCCTTAGACCTCAGTTTGTCATCAAAGGTTTACATCTCCTTGACTCCACCACCATCTTTCTCAAAGTCCCCATTCATTTCTCTTTTCAACTAGTCTGCTAGCTGATCTCCTAATCCACTCTTGTACCCTGCTATAATTTTTCAGAGTACAACAATTACCTTGGCAGGCAATTCGACATGGAAGAATCTCTTCTGATTCAAACCCTCTAAGGAGTCCTCTTGTTATTCAGATACAAGTAAAATACTTATTACGAAGAATACTATATATCTGCCCTTCTGAGGTATTTGTATAGGTTTTGTCTCTACCCACTTTAGTTGGTTATTTTCTTTTTCTTTTTTCTTTTTAAATAAATTTATTTTATTTTTTGGCTGTGTTGGGTCTTCATTGCTGCACGCGGGCTATCTCTAGTTGTGGTGAGTGGGGGCTACTCTTTGTTGTGGTGCACAGGCTTCTCAATGCAATGGCTTCTCTTGTTGCGGAGCACGGGCTCTAGGCATGTGGGCATCAGTAGTTGTGGCACACAGGCTTAGTTGCTCTGCAGCATGTGGGATCTTCCCAGACTAGGGATCGAACCTGTGTCCCCTGGATTGGCAGGCAGATTCTTAACCACTGCACCACCAGGGAAGTCCTGGTTATTTTCTATTAATTCTTTTAACCTGAGTTCAACCGTTACTTCTTCAAAGAAGCCTCTTTTTGAACCCTGTGTTTAGGTCATATCTTTCATTATATGATCTCTTTGCACAAACTACTCTCTTTGATGGCCTATAAGATGGCAGTAATTGCTTATTTATTTCTTTTTTAAAGACTTACTGTCTTTCGCCAGGACTTCAGTGTACACTGCATTTGGGCAGGTTCAATGTCTGTTTATGCTCACCATTTTAATTAATAAAGTAATAAAAAAGAATACAAAATATGCATTAGTCATAACATGAATAAAGGAATTTCAAAATAAATGAAAAAATGAATGAATTAATATTAGGTTGGCTCTCTCAGTGGCTTCTAATTAAGATGGAGATGTTGATATACTACTAGTAATAATTGGGTCTGAAGCCCTCAAAGCATATGTTTTATGAAGACTATTATCATCCTTGGTATCAACATTAAAGGTTAAGTACATATTCTCCTCTTCTACTCTGCAGTCAATTATATGTAGGGTGTTCATTTCTTGGGACATTTTTTTTAGTAATTGGATTAAAATATTCATATTTCTGCCTTTCATTCATTCACTGTACGTTTTGTGAAAGTCATTTATGCAGCAGACACTGTGCTAGGTTCTGGGAATAAAAATGCATTAAAGATTTAGTTTTCAACATGTACCGCTTCTTCACTAAGCAATATTTGTATGCCTTTCCCATCTACGGCAAATTTCTTTAATGCATGAGCGTTGTTACAAGGCAGAGTTTGCCTCTTTCTTGAGAAGATGAGAATGCAAGATACTCATGCTCCCACCTTCTTCTACAGGTAAGTCACAGACATGTGACCTGAGCTTTGCCAATCAGAGGAGCCCACCTTGGATGCTGAATCTGAAGTCAGAGAGACAAGGCAGAGACTTTGCACAATCCATTCTGATGAGGACTACAGAGATCAGAAGCCACTCATTCAAGTCCCTTTAGAGGTAAAACAGTCTACCCTCCTTTTCCTACACATCATATAAGTATTGGCAGTAATATTTCTACTTCCTGTCCTGTAACTGAGATGGAGGAGTTCATGCAGGAGGTGAAAAGTGCTGACAATTTGGTTCTACAATGTGAACAGCCACATGGATACATTTCTATTAAATTTAGTCTTTCTTAATTGTTATTACTAGTCAATAATATACTTTTTATGTAAAATGCTTAAAAGGGTATCTGGACCAAATTAAATACTTTATAAAAGTTTTGGCTAGTTTCTCTCTATAGTTTACAATTATGTAGTGTTTCATTCTTTTTAAACTTTCCAAGTTCATTATCACTTTTATTAATTCACTTTTCATTTTCTTCTCAACATTTTTTGTGAAAAGGAAAAACATGTATTAGATCCTGGTATTTAATGAGAAAATTGAGACCCAAGGGGTTTAAATAATTTTGCCCTGCTCAGGTTGTTGGGGTCTCCTGAAGCAAAAATTACAAATCTTTCTGGTCTTCTGACTCAAGGGGCAAAGCAATTCTTACTATATGTCTTCACCCAAGGGGCTGAAAGAACAAGGGGATGGATAAAGCTGATAACTGATTTTCCTAGTTTGCTGAGGATGTCTATCTTCTTTAACTGATGACTATATCCATGGCACATCAGGATAAAAGCCCTTGGTGGTAGGCAGGATTCTGAGATGGGCCCCCAAATTCCTGCTTTCTCATGCACACTCCCTATAATCTCCTCCCTTTGAGTGTGGATGGGACCTCTGACTATCATTATACAGTCAGTCTCCCTTGATTAGGTCATTTTGCATTAGATCTTGTAGCAGATTAGAGAGACTCTCCTGCAGGCTCTGAGGAAGGATGCTACGATATTATGAATTATGAAATGGCCACATGACTAGGACCTGAGGGTGGCCTCTAAGAGCTAAGAATGAACCCTGACCAATAGCTAGCAAAAAAAAAAAAAAAAAAAAAAAAAAAGCTCATCAATCCCATAGTCACAAGAAACTGAATGATGTCAATCTGAATGACATTCACAGAAGATCCTGATCCTTAGATGAAAATTCAGTTCTACTAAAACATTGATTTAAGCTTTTGAGACTCTGAAAAAAGGACCCAGATAACCTGTGCCTGCACTTCTGACCCACAGAAATTGTGAGACAATAAATAAATGTCTACTTTAAGCCACTGAATTGATGGCAATTTGTTAGATAGTGGTAGAAAACTGTTACATCCCAAGAGGTAACAATCTCAGTCTCAAAGATAGTGATGATGATGATGATACCTAATGCATTAGAGAGTAACAAATCTAAACATGGAACGTCTGTTTATACTAGAATTATGCTCAGCTAAGTCCTAATTTACCCCCACGCCCTTAGCGCACTAGGGTACCCCCCTTCCATAGTCACATTAGTGATGGAAGGAGAGTAGATGGTCTCCATGGATAAGCTACTGGTATTCAGACAACTATCATTTGTGTTTTATATGTATTGTGTTTTAGATGTATGTTGTATAATTCTGAACAAATTATTCCTAGAATATTTCAGAATGTTTCAAAGGTATAACCTAATCTTAAATAAAACATTTTTTTGAACACCGGGAACAAAGTTTGGACACAAATTTATGAGCGCGAAACTATGGTGGACTTGAGTGTATTTCTGGACGTTCTATGGACATTACTATTTTTACCATTCCCAGTAACAATTATCATGGTGCATTGTGTTGGTGGAGCACTGTATGGTTTGAAAATCCCTTGCATGACCACTGAATTACATCTGGTTTACACAAAAGCATTGTGCATTAGCCATTTCTCCTCCTGCAGTTACTGACATTGAGACCATGCAACACGATGGTATGACATATATATATATACATTATGAAATGATTACCATAATCAAGATAATTAACACGATTGCACTACATCAAAGTCTGCTGCATAATCTTAAGTCACTTCACTTTCTGGGCTTCAGGTTCTTCCCCTGCAAAGCAAGGAAGTTAGATTATGGATCACTAAGTCTCCTCTATCTTTGAAATCCTGAGCTCTTTATATTTAACAAAGCACTAATTTAATTATGTTGAACTCAGGGTCATAATCTCCTAAAATGTTGCTGAATATATTTACACAAAAGCCACGTAAATCAACCAAAAAATATTAAAGTGAGATCACCATGCCAGAGGTTCTGCATTAGATACCAGAACATGATGAAAGAATCATGTAACATAGGGACTATCCTCAAAGAGCTGATAGTCTAGTTAGAAGATGAGATAGCACTTGAGGAAAAAGAGAAAGGAACTAGTCAGTACGTAATTAATGTTGCTTGCTAGATAAGGAAAGATTTATTGTATTTTGTAGAATGGGAGAAGGCCAAGGAGAGGCAAAGATTTCTGCATGGAAGTGCCAGAGGCTGCAATGAGTTTAGGGAATACACTGGATATGAAAGATGGTGATAAAGAGAGGGGCATTACATGGTTCACAGTGACCTAGGGAAGCAATAAGGATAGAAATGGCCTTTGTGAAGCAAAGCAGGAGAACAGGTTCAGCCATTCCAAGTGGTGGGTCCAGGAATAGTAGTGATTAACAATGGTTAGATGCAGAGGTAATTGCTACCAAGTAGAAAACAGCTTTTCAATATATTGTGGTTGCAAACTGACATGACACTAAATTGAGACAGCTCCATATTTTTTTTTTTTATTATTATCTGATTTTCTGCTCTAATAGCAGAGTTTAGACAGAGCATTGCTGTGGTCAGTGTGCATCAGTAAGGAGTTATTAGAGTTTTTCCTGTGGTGAGATGCACATGAGGCTGCCTCTTGTTTAGCAGCTGAACATCCCTGATAATTCATGCTGGCTTCTGTCTCAAATTCCCCAGTGGAGAATCAGGAATCTCCTCTGCCTCCTTACAGTGCTCTGCAGATGCCAGGATTTCATTAGTGTCATCCCTGAAAACCTTGACTAAGAAAGGGAAGGGGCTGCATATTCAGTCCCTCAGAGCTCTTTTGTTCTCAGACTGAAAAGGCAAATTGGAGGGAGATATTTGTTGTTATGCTTAGAGATCAAATCCCTTCAGTAATTGTAGGACTGCCTTGGAACTTGGCTTGGAATTAGGAATTTCTTGGTTTCTACCCTAAGCTTTAGAGGTCCATAGATTCTGCTACCTAGTTCTCTCTATGGAGATGTATTATTGAAGCAATCTACTGTAATAGGTTCTGTTAAGTCACCTTAAAAAGTAAAGGGTTTGGGATGTTCTGAGTGTAGAAATACTGGGACTTAGACATAGCTGCAATGTCCACTTTAACACTCTCCACCCCACATGGCTAAAAAGATGCAAAACTGCCCTAGGATTTGGGAGAGGTAAAAAGAAAGAAAACAGGGGTAGGCAAAAGTAACTTTCAAACCACAATGCAGGTCTGAAATCTGAAAAAGGAAAAAAGTGGTTAGGAAAGAACAGCTTCAAACTGAAGCATGATTTTGAAAAAAATCTCCACAAGGCTTGGTTTCTGTAATGACAAAGAAGAAGTGACATCATCAAGATGGTGACATAGGTCATTCCCGACTTCATCCTTCCTAATAAGATGATCAACTAACAGCTATTCATGAATAAGCTATTCATGATTTTCACCATTGCAAAAATCCTATGATGACAACACCTATGGTGAATCTAACAGAAGGTGCCTAAGGGTCTACCTGGAAATGGTTTGAGATTTGACTGGAAACTTTAGGGTCATTAAGAACAGAGACAACCCCTCCATACCTCACCATATCACTGCTCTGCTGAAGACCTACATTCTAGTCCAGAAAGTAGGGTAGGGAAAACAATCATGATATTTTCTTATGTGGAAATGCATTGGGAAATTGACCAATAAAAGGACCACAGGTATTTGTGAAAGTTAGTAATTGCTGGGAGCTCATCAGACAGAGTTTCTTGGGTGTTGTTTCCTACTCCATCTTCTCACAGACCCATCTCCACTAGGATGAATCATAAATCATCCCCATCATGCCATGGATTTGATGCTAATGCCTCACAATTGTTTCCCACATTTCTGTGCCTCAGTAAAATTGATATAGTATCAATGTACTGAGTACAGTGAGGGTTAATGAAAAGCTTACATAAAATGCTTCAAGGCATTTTATCAAAGAAACAAGAGCCAAAGTATCATTATCACAAATACACTTGAAAAAAACAACCAAATCCTCTCCTTATACATCTCTCCTAGATAGTGGATGCTTCCAATTGTGTAGAGATCACACACACACAAAAAGGGTTAACATAAGCAATCTAGCATTAACAAATTTTAATCTTCATCCTTGGAAATAGATGTAGTTGTCAGGGACAATTTGATGATGAAATGTATATAGCATTTCCCTCTACATATCAAACCCATGCAATTAGATTTGAGTGTATATTTATTCAACCCTTAAAAATGAAGGGAGAAAAAAGCCAGATAAAGACAAGATTTCCTCTTCTACCAAATATATTTTATTATCTCCTTTATTATCTTGGAGTATGAAATTCTCTCTCTACTTGTCTCTAACAAGTCATTCTGAAAAAGCTGTGCTCCTCCTGAGATGAAAAGGAAATAAAAATTCAACAAGGAAACAGGATAATGTTGATGTTAAAAAAAATACAATTTAACATCCTCTAACATCTAAGACTGAGATTTAAAAGTGTGTTGAAAAATTAATTCATAGAGATGGTTCAAGATGGCAGAGTAGGAGGATATGCGATCACTCCCTCTTGCAAGAGCACCGGAATTACAACTAACTGCTGAACAATCATCAACAGAAAGACACTGGAACTCACTAAAAAAGACACCCCACGTCCAGAGACAAAGGGGAAGCCGCAATGAGATGGTAGGAGGGGAGCAATTGTGTTAAAATCAAATCCCATAAACACTGGGTGCATGACTCACAGACTGGAGAACAATTATAACACAGAAGTCCACCCACTAAAGTGAGGGTTCTGAGCCCCAGGTCAGGCTTCCCAACCTGGGAGTCCAGCAACAGGAGGAGGAATCCCCAGAGAATCAGAATTTGAGAGCCAGTAGGATTTGATTGCAGGACCTGCACAGGACTGGGGGAAACAGAGACTCCACTCTTGAAGGGCACACAAAAAGTAGTGTGCTCACCAGGACCCAGGGGGAAGGAGCAGTGACCCTGTAGGAGACTGAACCAGACCTACCAGCTGGTGTTGGAGGGCTGCCTGAAGAGGTGAGAGGCAGGTTTGGTTCACCGTGGGAACAGGGTGACTGGCAGCAGGGGTTCTGGGAAGTGCTCACTGGCATGAGCCCTCCCTGAGTCCATCTGTCATTAGTCCCGCTAAACAGCCTATAAGCTCCAGCACTGGGTAGCCTCAGGGCAAACAACCAACAGGGTGGGAACACAGCCCTACCTATTGGCAGACAAGCAGATTAAAATTTTACTGAGCTCTGCCCACCCAGCCCTACCCACCATCAGTACCCTCCCCCCCCCATCAGGAAGCAGCACAAACCTCTTGGATAGATTCCTCCACAAGAGAGCAGACAGCAGTATCAGCAGTATTGCATTCTGTGGAACTGAAAACCACAGTCACAGAAAGAGAAAATGAAAAGGCAGAGGAATTTTTACCAGATGAAGGGACAAGATAAAACCCCAGAAAAGCAACTAAATGAAGTGGAGATAGGCACCCTTCTAGAAAAAGAATTCAGAATAATGATGGTGAAGATGATTCAGGACTTTGAAAAAAGACTGGATGCAAAGATCAAAAAGATGCAAGCAAAGTTACCAAAGACCCAAAAGAATTAAAGCACAAACAAACAGAGATATGCAACACAATAACTGAAATGAAAAATACACTAGAAGGAAGCAATAGCAGATTAACTGAGGCAGAAGGGTGAATAAGTGACCTGGAAGACAGAATGGTGAAAATCACTGATGCAGAAAAGAACTAAGAATGAAAAGAACTGAAGACAACCTAAGAGATCTTTGGGACAACATTAAACAAATCAACATTCGCATTATAAGGGTCCCAGAAGGAGAAGAGAGAGAGAAAGAACCCAAGAAAATATTGGAAGAGATTATAGTTGAAAACCTTCCTAACATGGGAAAGGAAATAGCCACCCAAGTCCAGGAAGTGCAGAGAGTCTCAGGCAGGAGAAACCCAAGGAGAAACACGCCAAGACACATAGTAGTCAAATGGACAAAAATTAAAGACAGAGAAAAGTTATTAAAAGCAACAAGGCAAAAATGACAAATAACCCACAAGGGAACTTGCATAAGGTTAACAGCTGATTTCTCAGCAGAAACTCTGCAAGCCAGAAGGGAGTGCCATGATATATTTAAAGTGATGAAAGGGAAGAACCTACAACCAAGAATACTCTACCCAGAAAGGATCCCATTCAGATTTGATGGAGAAATCAAAAGGTTTACAGACAAGCAACAGCTAAGAGAATTCAGCACCACCAAACCAGCCCTACGACAAATGCTAAAGGATCTTCTCTAAGCTGGAAACATGAGAAGAAAAGGACGTACAAAAACAAAAATGAAACAATTGAGAAGATAGTAACAGGAACATACATATTGATAATTACCTGGAATGTAAATGGACTAAATGCTTCAACCAAAAGACAAAGACTAGGTGAATCAATACAGAAACAAAACCCATATATATGCTGTCTACAAGAGACCCACTTCAGACCTAGGGACATACAGATGGAAAGTGAGGGGTTGGAAAAAGATATTCCTTGCAACTGGAAGTCAAAAGAAAGCTGGAGTAGTGGTACTCATATCAGATAAAATAGACTTTAAAATAAAAAATGTTACAAGAGACAAGGATACTACTTAAAGACCAAGGGATCCATCCAAGAAGAGGAGATTATAAATTATAAATTATAAATTATAAACAATTATAAATATATATGCACCCAATATAGTAGCCCCTCAATACATAAGGCAAATGCTAACAACTATGAAAGAGGAAGTTGACAGGAACACAATCATAGTGGGGAACTTTAACACCCCACTTACACCAATGGACAGATCATCCAGACAGAAAATTAATAAGGAAACACAAGCTTTGAAACACAATAAACCAGCTGGATTTAAGATATATATAGGACATTAAATCCAAAAACAGCAGATTACACATTCTCCTCAAGTGCACATGGAACATTCTCCAAGATAGATCACATTTTGGGTCACAAATCAAGCCTTGGTAAATTTTAAAAAATTGAATTTTATCAAGCATCTTTTTGACCACAATGCTATGAGATTAGAAATCAATTACAGGGAAAAAAAAACTGTAAAAAACACAAACACATGGAGGCTAAACAATATGCTACTAAATAACCAAGAGATCACTTAAGTAATCAAAGAGGAAATCAAAAAATACCTAGAGACAAATGACAATGAAAACACAACAATCCAAAACCTATGGGATGCAGCAACAGCAGTTCTAAGAGGGAAGTTTATAGCAATACAATCCCATCTCAAGGAACAAGAAAAATCCCAGTAAACAATCTAACCTTATGCCTAAAGAAACTAGAGAAAGAAGAGCAAACAAAATGCAAAGTTAGTAGATGGAGAGAAATCATAAAGATCAGAGCAGAAATAAATGAAATAGAAACAAAGAAAACAATAGCAATAAAGCTAAAAGCTAGTTCTTCGAAAAGATAAATAAAATTGAAAAACATCTAGCAAGACTCATCAAGAAAAAGAGGGAGAGGACTCAAATCAATAAAATTAGAAATGAAACAGGAGAAGCTACAACAGACACCGCAGAAATAAAAAGCACCATAAGAGATTACTACAAGCAACTATATGCCAATAAAAAAATGGACAACCTGGATGAAATTTACAGATTTTTAGAAATGTATAACCTTCCAAGACTGAAACAGGAAGAAATAGAAAATATGAACAGACCAACAATAAGTAATGAAATTTCAACTGTGTTCAAAAATCTCCCAACAAAAAAACTCCAGGACCAGATGGCTTCACAAGTGAATTTTATCAAACACTTCAAGAAGAGCTAACACCCATCCTTCTCAAACTCTTCCAAAAAATTGCAGTAGAAGAAACACTCCCAAACTCATTGTATGAGGCCACAATCACCCTGATACCAAAAGCCAGACAAAGATACTACAAACAAAGAAAACTACAGGCCAATATCACTGATGAATTTAGATGCAAAAATCCTCAACAGAATACTAGCAAACAGAATCCAACAACACATTAAAGGGATCATACACCATGATCAAGTGGGGTTTATCCCTGGAATGCAAAGATTCTTCAATATACACAAAACAATGAATGTGATACACCAGATTAACAAATTGAAGGATAAAAACCACATGATCATCTCAATAGATGCACAAAAAGCTTTTGACAAAATTCAACACACATTTATGATAAAAACTCTCCAGAAAGTGGGCATAGAGGGAACCTACCTCAACATAATAAAGACCATAGATGACAAACCCACAGCAAACATCATTCTCAATGGTAAAAAACTGAAACCATTCCCTCTAAGATCAGGAACAAGACAAGGATGTTCACTCTTGCCACTACTATTCAACATAGTTTTGGAAGTCCTTGCCACAGCAATCAGAGAAGAAAAAGAAATAAAAGCAATCCAAATTGGAAAAGAAGAAGTAAAACTGTCACTGTTCGCAGATGACATGTTATACATAGAAAATCCTAAAGATGCCAGCAGAAAACTACTTGAGCTAATCAATGAATCTGGGAAAGTTGCAGGATACAAAATTAACACACAGAAATCTCTTGCATTTCTATATACTAACAATGAAAGATCAGAAATTAAGGAAACAATCCCATTCACCATTGCAACGAAAAGAATAAAATACCTAGGAATAAACCTAACCAAGGAGGTAAAAGACCTGTAGTCAGAAAACTATAAGATAGTAATGAAAGAAATCAAAGATGACACAAACAGATGGAGAGATGTACCATGTTCTTGGATTGGAAGAATCAACACTGTGAAAATTACTATACTACCCAAAGCAATCTACAGATTCAATGCAATTGCTATGAAATTACCAATGGTGTTTTTTCTTACAGAACTAGAACAAAAAACTCTAAAATTTGTATGGAGACAAAAAAGACCCCGAATAGCCAAAGCAATTTTGAGGGGAAAAAAAATGGAGCTGGAGGAATCAGTCTCCCTGACTTCAGACTATACTACAAGGCTACAGTCATCAAGACAAAATGGTACTGGCACAAAAACAGAAATATAGATCAATGGAACAGAATTGAAAGCCCAGAGATAAGCTATGGTCAACTAATGTATGACAAAGGAGGCAAGGATATACAATGGAGAAAAGATAGCCTCTTCAATAAATGGTGCTGGGAAAACTGGACAGCTACATGTAAAATAATGAAATTAGGATGCTTCCTAACACCATACACAAAAATAAACTCAAAATGGACAAATGACCTAAATGTAAGGCCAGACACTATAAAACTCTTAGAGGAAAACAGAGGAAGAACACTCTTTGAAGTAAATTACAGCAAGATCTTTTTTGATCCACCTCCTGGAGTAATGGAAATAAAAACAAAAATAAACAAGTGGGACCTAATGAAACTTCAAAGCTTCTGCACAGCAAAGGAAACTACAAGCAAGATGAAAACACAGCCCTCAGAATGGGAGAAAATCTTTGCAAACGAATCAAGAGACAAAGGATTAATCTCCAAAATATATAAACAGTCCATCCAGCTCAATATAAAAAAAACAAACAACCCAATCAAAAAATGGGCAGAAGACCTAAATAGGCACTTCTCCAAAGAAGATATATGGAGGCACAAGAGGCACATGAAAAGCTGCTCCACATCACTAATGATTAGAGAAATGCAAATCCAAACTATAATGAGGTATCACCCCACACAGGTTAGAATGGGCATCATTAGAAACTCTACAAACTGTAAATGCTGGAGATCATGTGGAATGCTCTTGCACTGCTGGTGGGAATGTAAATTGATACAGCCACTATAGAGAACAGTATGGAGGTTCCTTGCAAAACTAAAAATAGAGTTACCATATGAGCCAGCAATCCCAATGCTGGGCATATACCCAGAGGACACCATAATTCAAAAAGACACATGCACTCCAATGTTCATTGCAGCACTATTTACAATAGCCAGGACATGGAAGCAACCTAAATGTCCATCAACAGATGAATGGATAAAAAAGATGTGGTACATATATACAATGGAATATTACTCAGCTATAAAAAGGAACGAAATTGGGACATTTGTAGAGACATGAATGGACCTAGAGACTTTCATACAGAGTGAAGTGAGTCAGAAAAAAACACATATAGTTTATTAACACATATATGCATAATATAGAAAAATGTTACAAATGAACTGGTTTGCAAGGCAGAAATAGAGACACAGATGTGGAGAACAAACACGGACACCAAGTGGGTAAAGCGGCTGGGGGGTTTTTGCGAGATGAATTGGGAGATTGGGATTGCCATATATACATTACTAATAAGAAAAAATATCAAATTGTACACTTTGGATATATGCAGTTTATTGTATGTTAATTGTATATCAATAAAAGTTCTTGAAAAACAAGTAATCCATATTAGCAGAGTGACTGAGGACATATGGCTTAATCACCAAAAACCTTAGTTTCCTCATCTATAAAGTTAGAATCAAGAATACATATCTAATGTCTTTACCACGTGAAAAAATTTGCCATGTGTTCAAGAGCAAGTACTCAATCAGTGACAGCTGTTATAGGAAAGCATTAAAGTGTCATGATTATAATGATTGGTTCTGACAGATTGTCCAAGTAAAAATTCACACTGGGACACATTATTTGTGTGACATTGGGAACATAATTTAATATTGCTGAACTTTCATTTCCATTTCCGAAAAATGGGGTAATGCCATAACCTATCTCATACTGTTAAGGAAATTAAGCAAGAGAGTACGTGTAAAGAACCTAGAAAAGTGCCAGGCATATATTAGTCATTTAGTAAATGCCAGTTAAAATGATCATTATTACTATAATCACTGTCATAACAATAAAAATGTATTCACTTACCAGTGAATGCCAACTCAAAGACTATACACTTTGCAAAAATGAGACCTTTGCTTTAAGTTTAAATGTCATAAAATAAAAGAGACTACTGCTAGAGAGGAAATATCTCTTCCAAATAAAAGTCACAACTCCTTCTTAAATTATTTCCAATACTGTTGTTGACACTCAGGCTTCCAGATCTTTTAACCAGAGTTTCCTTAATGTGCATTCCCTTTGTTTTCTCTGGAACCCTATTTTGAGGCTGAAGCAATCATACAAAACTTTCGGGGTAGGAGGTCTATCTGACTATGGCATCTCATCCATCTATTGGATTTGACATTTTTAAATATAAAATTTCCTAAATTATTAACTTTCCCCAAAGTGATATTTGATAGCAAAAGTAATATCTGCACGAAGCATTAAGAGATTTCTATTTTTAAAAAAGCCAAGTAATTTGACAGAGCATAATAATTACACTGTCAAAGAATACAAGTTTCCATTTTCTCAGAGAAATCTATTGCATGGTTTCAGTTTCACAGGCTGTCATCAAGATGGTAAGACTTATTTCTCCTTTAACTGCACCATGGCAGACGTTTTACAAAAAATGTGTATGCAGTGCCTGCTTTTCAGAAGGGTGTCAAATCCATGGTATCACTTATGAAGTCATACATGTGCACGTTAAGAGGCTGGCTTGCATCCCAGTGGAACTGGAGAAGAACAAGGGTTAGAGTCCTCTTGTACTGATCTGATGTAGTAATATATGTAACAATTATGATCTAGTAATAGTGGGTAGACCAGAAGTACACCTTTCCAAAAGAGCTTCCCCCTCAATTGAAGCTCAAAACAACTGTCCACCAAGGAATGTCAGGTTTTTTTTTTTTTCTTTGTTTTGTTTTGTTTTTGTTTTTTATTGGGGTATAATTGCTTTACAATATTGAGTTAGTTTCTACTATAACTAATAAGAACCTGTGTATAGTACAGGAATGTTAGTTTTATAAGTAGTTCAAGGTTTGTGAACAGTTTCTCCTTTAAGCTTCAGAAATTTTATACATAAACTATATATAGGCCAACAACAATTTAGAACTGAGGATCAGGGGATGAACTTGATATTGGATCAGCAACTTGTGTCATTTTATGTCAATCTAGCTTATCTACATTCATCCCAACTCCTCAAAGCCTATTTCTGTTTAATATCACAAATTGAAAGGGATTCAGAAGGTACAAGATTGATTGAGGCCCTGTTGGCAGTAAGCAATCAGCATGTGATATGTCCCATTCCTCAGAATCTCTATAACCACAATGGAAAATTAAAATGTGTTCATAAATTTATTTTTTACATTTTTTTAATTTAAAAACTTAAAACTTGGATTTATGTCTTTGAAATTAGAGCAAAGTTTAAGGATGGGCTTTCCAGGGAAGCAAGGAACTTGCTAGCTCAGAAAATGTTGCAGAGAACTCCTACATTGGTTGGGAAACGGGTAGAAGACTTTTGGTATTCTATCTCACAGTGTTATTCCATGACTCAACCATGCTTGCAGTGAGAGCCTGTGAATTGAAATGATGAAATGCATGAGGTGACTTCTGGCTCTTGCCCAATTTCAGGCGCCCTCACCTGTGACCATGGGCAGGTCCTTCACTCTATCTGTGATCCTTATTCTCACGCCAGAATCTTTATGTGAGAATTCAATGAGCTTATTCCAGTCAAAGTGCCTTGTATACATTGTCTTGGGATATCTTGATGTAAGATTAAAAAATAAATAAAAAGGGGGGTGGACCAGGGAGTGTTGGGGGTTAAAGTGTATCCTCTAAAAAGATATGTTGCAGTCCTAAACCCAGGTACCTGAACAAGTACATAAAACATCAGTGGTTGCTATGAGAGATGTTGATATTTATTGGGAGACCCTAAACTCTCAACTAGAATGGTGGAGGAACCTGATTTTTCCTTTTACAAGAAAACCCATTCTTTTATACCTTCCAGCAGGGCTGAGGATGTTAGTGTAAGTTCGTGTGCCCGGTGAGAGGGCCTCAGTTAGAGCCCAGTTCCTTTCTCATTGGTTCCACAGCCAGCCTCCTGCCACCCAGGCCCTGGTCCTGTCTTGCCCGTATGCCTTCACCACCCCAGACTAGCCAGAAACCCAGTGCCACATCCCACATCAGTTCAGGGTCTCCAGATATCAATACATATCAGCATCCCTCATAGTTGCCAACATCTTACACACTTGGTTAATCACTTGAAAAAATCTAAAGGCCAATTAGTATAAAAGAAGAGAAAAATAATTAATTATAGATAAGACCCAGAAGCATAAAAATGTTCAAACTTTAGACACACAAGTTTTTAATCCTGTAATAGATACACTCTAGTCCCTATAGGACCAAATTTCCAAGTACCTGTGGGCTCGGCCCCTACTCACCATGGGCTAATACAAATAAATACAGCAGGTCCTCCAGGATCCGCAGCTTCCAAATTTATGGATTTCAATGAAGAATCAAAAATATTCAGAAAAAAAATGTCAGAAAGCTCCAAAAAGCAAAATTTGAATTTGCCACATGTTAGAAACTATTTACATACCACTTATGTGGAGCCCTATACCAAAGCCACAAGACAAGATTCCAGAGTTAACCTGATCTTCAGAGTAACCAAATTCTGGAGTTATCTCAACCCCCATAGCAATCTTTGACTCAAGACTTGGGCTAGCTAATAACCAGACCCCATATTAGGGAAGGTATTCACCATATAGGACCCTAGCCTATCACCTAATGACACCTGTTGCCTTTGGTGCACTCACCAATCGATTAGCGCCATTTTCCTAGCAGGAATTTTGCTTGCCTTGGGGTTATAAAAGTTGGCTGCGAGCCCACCAGAGCGTCAGCTCTCCCTGGTCTGCCAGGAAGTCATCCCGCTGTCCTTATAGCGTCCCTTCTCTCTAATAAACTCTATCTTCCTTAAAAAATAAATAAATAAGTAAGTAAGTAAGAAGGATATGTTTGATATCCATAGCACAGAATCTCTCTTGGGTACCAAGCGGGTAAAAAGAGCCACATTTCAAATTTCCTTCTCTGTCTTTCCCGTAACAACTTCCACTGCTATATATGAGTTCTCTCACTCTCCCTCCCTCTCTCTCTCTCTTTTATTTCTTGGTCCTCTGAGATCTGAACTCACCTTAATCCTCTTCTCTAAATATACTCCTCAACCTTACCCACCATTTAAGGGAAAATAAATGTTCCTTATTTCTCCATACTTATCACAATGCCTTCTCTTACCATTTCATTGAACTCCTTCATGCCACTGTGTGTCCTTTCACTTTCTCTTCCTCCTGAGAATCACATACATACATCAGCTATTACCCTAATTGCAGTGCATAATAAACATATTTGAGCTTCTCTTTCCACATCTAACTTTTGTCTGAGGATAGTGGTTGGCATATAGTAGATGCTCATTTAGTGAATGACTAAATGAATGAATACCTCAAAGTTGTTAATCCTACTGATTCATGAAAACGATTATTTCTTAGCAAGGGCTCAGCATCAAAAACTTTTCCCCCACAGTGATGGTTTTTAAGAAAAGTTAATACTGTCTTTCAGAAACACTAAATTATTCTCCACTCAGGAGGAAAACACACTGGACACTAAATTATGATTGTTTTTACCTACTCAAACATCCTAGTTTTTGCTTCTTTGACTGTGATTTTATTTTTGTTGTTTATTTTTTTCTATAAAGGAGAATTTAGAGTAAGTGTATTCCTTCTGAGGTAGACAGGATTATAAAATGGCCTTTGAGATTCCTTGTCCTTTGCATACAATTCCTGCATAATCCCTTCCCTTTAAGCTTTGGATGGACCCGTGAATATGATGAAACAGTCATTCCCTTGATTTGGGTACATTATATGGCAAAGATGACAGGAGAGTCACTTCTATAATTATGTTACATTACATAAGACTCCACTGAAGCTCTTCTGTTGGCTTTGAAGAAGCAAGCTTCTGCTATGAGAGGGCTACTTGGATAGGACTGGAGGGTGACCTCTAGGAGTTGAGAGTAATACCCAAGCAACAGCCAGCAAGAAAGCAGAGATTTCAGTGCTGATACTACAGAGAATTAAACTCTGCCAATTACTAGTGAGCCTAAGCCTCAGATGATCTCACAGTCCCAGCTAACACCCTGATTCCAGCATGGAGACAGTCTGAGCAGAGTGTCCAGACCCACGACCAATGGAAACTGTGAGATGATAAATGGGTATTGTTTTAAGCTGCTATGTTAGTGGTGACTGGTTACGCAGCAATAGAAATCTAACTCAGCTTTCAAAGAAGTTGGTTTAGACACTGGGTTATATAAAATGACTTGTTATAAATAGAATTGTAATAGGGAAGAACAAATCAGACTGTATTAGATCTGTTCCTTTTTACTTTAACCTTTTACTTTAAGCTTTGTGCTTTGATGCCTGTGCTTAGTCATGCTGACTGTGCCCATTCCTGTGACCCCAGGTTGATCTCTCCCAGCCTGGGGTCTGCACCTTTTGTAAGAGAATGTTGCCTATAGACTGAAACATACAGGATAGCCTATTCCCAAGGCTCTGACCTTTAAGAGCCTATTCATATGAAGGTAAAAAGTTGCAAACAGAGAATAATTGTAGTTTTGTTGAAGGTTTACAGGAACATCATGATCTGACCTAGTGGACAGCTGCTAGAACAATGGATGGGACACCAAGAAGTTTGCAATAGCTAACCACACCCCTCCCTCACCTTGCCTTTAAGACGGCTTTGTTGAAAGCCTTCAGAGAATTCGGGGTTTTTCTTGGGCATGAGTCACCGGTCTCCTTGCAGGGCCCTGAAATTAACCTTTCTCTCCTCCAGACTCCAACCTTTTGGTATTTGGCCTCACCATGCATAGGGCACAGAGACTTGCATCGGTAACAGAATGACCATGGTTCTCAGTCTGTCCAAGAAAATTTCCAGATAAGTCAGTTGCCCTGCCTTCCATATTAATAGCACTATCTTATACTCTCAAAAGTGTTCTGATTTGAAGTATAAATTTTATGGTCACCATCCTTATAAGCTATTTTTCCTTTAAGGTGATAGAAAGCATCAAAGTATAGTATGTTTAAGACTTCCAAACAAAGCAAATCCTTTACTACAAATGATACCCCAGTCTACTGTTATTATTTATATATGCTGTAAATCCTATTAATCAAAAACATTTTATGAATGTTTACTGTGTAAAACAGCCTCTGGATAAAGTAGAAGTAATAACCATATTTTCCTCTGCCTGATAATCTCCTTCTCTCCTTATTCCTATACAACTTTCTTCTCTCAACTGGGACCACATTACCTGGATTTTACTAGATGCATGGTCTGAATGATTTGAAAAACAAAGTTTTAAGAGGCCTCAGAAACTGCTTTGGGTATAAGTAACAGTATTTCAATTCCTATTGATATAATATTTTGTACACAAAACTGAAAAATCCAAGTACGGCCTCACTTCAGGCACAACTGGATCCTAATGTTCAATCAATGTCATCACAAACCTGTTTATTTATGATTTTCAACTCTGCTTTCCATTATTTTCATTTTATTTCCAGGTATGTTCTCTAGTCAAGACCCCAGAAGCTATAGACTCAATCTTGTGGAGATAGGTCATTGAAGAGTGATTATTTCTTCCCTGGAAACTCCAATAAAAATACCAACATTTACTCTTATGAGACCAAACTGAGTTATACCTAGTTGTTAGTGGGTAGGGTGAGGTGAAACTAGCTAAGTTTGGGTCATATGCTCTGAATCTGTAGAGGAACTGTGCCAATCCTATGTAAGACACATGAACTGGGGTCAGGAGTGATTTCTTAGGAATACTGAACTGTGGTTTTCAGAATGAGAGGGAAAGGTGATGCTGAACAGTCAAAATCAACCCACATCCACCATAGTCAGCCTTGCTGTCAGCTGGATTAGCTGTGGAGACCATAGTTGCCATGGTTACTACTGTACCAACAACAACAAAAGACATCAAGATCTTAACCAAATAAAGGTTTATTATTAACCCCATAGCATTGTCTCTGATTGGATAATTCTGGAAGGCTCCCATCCGAGCAAAGAGCTGGGGATTCAAGTCCCTTCTATCTTGAACTGCCCCTTCCATTAAAGAACTGTCTAATATTCCATCAGTTAGGGAAAAAGATTGGAGAATCATGTATATGATGGCTTTATGGGAAGACCTAGAAGTGACAAATACTATTTCCCTCTATGTTAGGAGGAAGGGTGAAGAGACTGGCAAATTTAACTTATCTTTGTGTCCACTGGAGGAAGAATATGGTTTGTTGAACAGTCTCTACCACCAATCTTATGCTTCAAATGAGTAACTGACTTTCTTCAGTGAAATATTTTTCTCTAATCCTAATAACCAGCTACTTGCCTTGTTTTCTGAATCTGAGTCTCTGCCTTTAAATTATTCTAAGTACCTTAAGGCAAGAAACTGATAGCTGAGAAAGAAGAATGAATCAAGGCTCCCAGACCCTCTGACAAGTTCTGGTTCGGGACCAGTTGTCAGATCCCCCTATTGCTAACTGCCTGTCTAGACTCACTGCCTCTGCCCAGCTCTGGTGGTCCTGTCTTCAGGTGAGGGGAGAGTCTATCCTACTGACAAACTTTATCCTGATTCCTTTCCTTAATTGAACATGATCTCTCATACACATGGTTTCTGTTTACTGCCTTATTTTTACTACAGAGCCCATTAGGCATTAATTCTCTCACTATAGCAATTCTTGTGAAAATATCCCCAGTGATGCTTTAGTTTACATTTTATCAACACATCTGTAATAATTCCAATTTATCAGTTATAAAATTTTTTCTACAAAGCTTGCCTACATTCTCTGAGCTTTGAAGCTATTTTATTTGTATTCACTTTGCAAAAAAAAAAAAAAAAAATGAACTCAAAGAGTGGGTGAGCAAGAGAGGAATCTTGAAAGAAAAAGCACAGAGGAAGTTTCACAAAAGACCACTGTGTTGTTGATAAATCTTTATAGATTCGTATTGGGTGAGCAAGCACCACAGAATAGCAAAGATATACCACTTCTACACAGTCACATTGTGGGGTTTGGACATAGTCCCTGAGAGCTGGACAAAGCACACACTCATACACAGGTATCCATGCATTCTTAATGCTCCTTTTTACCATTTTTAAATGGTTTTTTAACTAGTCTTCTGGGGGAAAAAAATAAGCCTAGGAAATAGTGTGGCAGAGTGATTAAGCCTCTTGTCTCCAGAGTCAAAGTGCCTGGTTTTGAATCTTGGTTCCATCACTTATCAACATGTGACCTTGGGTAGCCGATTCACTTAAATTCTCAGAGCCTCAAATCTTAGGTGATTTAAACTCTTTAACCCTAGCCTCTTTTTATAGATCAGTATCTATTAAGACTTAATGGAAGAGAGGTTAAAGAGCTTCAATCGCCTTCTTTCAAGTCATTTAATCTTTGAAAGGGAGTGAATGGGGAAGAATTACTCAATCCACCATTGACTTTTCAGAAATCCCCAAATCTTGGACCTTGATTTGAAATTACCAATTCCTTGTGGGAGCATACAAAAGAAAATATAGATTCACCAGCTCAAAGCCTAAATAACATATTCATTTCCACATATTTTCAGATTCCAGGTAGGTAAGCATCGCTATTAAAGGTTTACCAGGTGTATGTACTTGCAAAGGTGCTGTATGAGTGGGTGAGAGCTGGGGTGGGCAGGTGAAGGGGCAGGAGGTCAGAGGTAAATAGGTTCTGTGAGAATGAGCTGTGCTAATTTAAAGGCTAAGTGTGTCAGGATGAGACCTAATAAAAAAAAGCACAAGTGCTAAATGTGTCAGGACGAGACCTAATTAAGAAAAGCATAAGTGTTTCAATTTACCAAACTAACAAATATCTTTATTTTTTATTGAAGTATAGTTGTTTACAATGTTGTGTTAGTTTCTGCTGTATAGCAAAGTGAATCAGCTATGCATATAAATATATCCCTTCTTTTTTGGATTTTTTTCCCATATAAGTCACCACAGAGCACTGAGTAGAGTTCCCTGTGCTATACATATCTTTAGATGAAAGGTAGAAGAAGGAAACGCAAGGAAAATAAAACCATGTGCAGTTGTGGGAGGTCTCCTGCTCCCATTCTGCCCAGGACAACTGCACAGCAGCCTCTCCTAGAGTGAGCAATTACCAGGCACAGTCTAGAGAAAGGCAGTTGATGAGAAGGGCCAGAGAGAGCTGTGAACTTCTCTGTGGCCTACCTGAGGTCCAAGGCTCTAAGGGAACAGGACGCTGTTACATATTTTTACAAAATTGAAGAATTAAGCCAAAATGGTCAAATGAAATTTTGGCTCACTCTTTCTCAAATCCCAGCCTCTCTAGCAATGGCCAAGCTGTACAAGCTTAGCTTAACTGTAATATATGGAAGTTATTTACAAAAAGATTTTTGATTTTATTTTTAAATATTTAACATACATTAAAAGGCTGGAGGAAAAGATGCAAGATGCAAAGTAGAGTTTGGCATTCTGTGTTCCTAAATCTTTCCTTTGACCAGCAGTAAACATACTACCTGTCTGATTGAGCCTCCTTTAACTAAGAGTGAAATTAAAAAAGTTTATCCAAATCAATCAACTAGCAGACTTTACAAACAGAAAAGAGGCTTGCAAAAAAAAGGAAAAAGAAAAAAGAAGAAACAGCCAAAAATAAAAATGAAAGAAAAATAAAAATAAAATAAATGAAACCAAAAGTGAAAGGACAGTGAGGAGAGTTTGGGATTACCATTAGGTTGGGATTTAAAAAGGGGGTAGAGGGATAAATTGGGAGTATGAGATTAACTGATACATACTACTATATATAAAACAGATAAGCAAAAAGGATTATTGTTGCTTATAATAACACAGGGAACAATATTCAATATTTTTTAATAACCTATAAGGGAAAATATTCTGAAAAAAAAACTTAATCGCTTTGCTGCACACCTGAAACTGACACAATACTGTAAATCAACTAAACTTCAATAAAAAAAGAAAAAAGTTCTTATTTAGAAAAATATTAATCGAGATAATATAAGAACTATTTTAAAATCCTAAATACTGATGTTAATGTTCATAGTTTACAAAAATGTATTAAATTATCAATGTTTGGCTTAATGAAATTGTTCCTAAGGTCAAAACTAAATTGTCTCTTCAAATATAAGATGTAGAAATGCGACTATGAGTACTTGGCACTCTCAATAAATTCTTCATATCAAATATATATATATATAATGGTAAGTAAATATATGGTGACATATTTACTGTAACTAGACAGTGTGGTGAATAGTTTGAAATTTACAGAAATGTAGAATTACTATGTTGTGTAACAGAACCTAAGATAGTGTTGTAGGTCAATCATATTTCAAAAACAAACATACAGATTTGTGGTTACCAGAGGCGGGGCTGGGGGTGGGGGTATTGAATGAAGGCAGTCAAAAGGTACAAACTACCAATTATAAGATAAATGAGTACTACGGATGTAATGTACAACATGGCAAATATAATTAACACTGCTGCGTGGCGTATATGAAAGTTGTTAAAAGAGTTAGTCCTAAGAGTTCTCCGCATAAGGAAAAAAAATTTCTATTGTTCAGATTTTGTATCTGTATGAGAAGATGATCACTAAATTTATGTAATAATAATAATCACTTCATGATGTATGTCAAATCAATATGCTGTACATCTTAAACTTATATAGTGCTATATGTCAACTATATCTGGCGTGCTGCAATTATTGAAGCTTGTGTGCCTAGAGCCCGTGCTCCTCAACAAGAGAAACCACCTGTGCACCTCAATGTAGAGTAGCCCCCATTTGCTAGAGAAAGCCCATGTGCAGCAACTAAGACCCAATGCAGCCAAACATAAAAAAAAAAATAAAAATCTCTTGGGTTATTTCTTCCCTGACCTAGTTGCAGGCCACTGTAAATATATCAGCCCTAGCAGATTCCTGCTGTTCCTCCCACTCTGCCACGCAGTATTCCTGCAATAACTGCCTGGGGAACAACACAGTTCACAAGTTGGCAGGGGTTGTGAGTTAAAACAGACTGTAAAGCCCATCACTCTCTGATGCTATAAGCAGCTCACCCACCTCCCTGAGAGGCCAAGACCATATGCAGTGGTGTGGAGGCAGGGGGGATAAAGAGTGCCTATTAATATCCTCCTCTTCCACTTCAGTTGGCTGGTTATCCCTAAGCACAAACTGGTGAGTTTTCTGGACTCCAGAGTCATTGGACACTGGAAAATCAAGATGAAAGAAAAAAAATCAACTAGGTTCTTGCAGCAAGAGCATCTGGAGACTGATTCTCTTTGACATCTGTGGATTCTTCCCAGCATAAGTTTTCTCTGGTTAGGCTGTCATCCCAGAGTCCAAGGACATCAGAGAAAGCTTTGTTCTTCCTCCATACCTCACACAGCCCTCTATTCCTATGGCATTTGAAACAGCATTGTGAGCAAGGATCCTTAGTCATTCTTTCCTTCATGTATTTATTTTGTTTTATAACTGACAATGGCTATTTAGGGTTTAATTTGCCTGGCAGAAACAGAAGGAAATCAAGAAGGCTGTCTATAGAAGCTTGCAGCTAGGAGAATGGTAAAATGTTAACTCTAGAGAAGAACAGAGAAATCAACCTCTTCATTTTACAGAAAGTTGCATGAAAGGTAAAGTTTCTTTATGTTTCTGATTCTGCATCACATAGTTCTTTCGTGGTCATATGAAGAACACAGATGCCCTTATTATCAGTTCAAAGCCTGCAAGATAGCAAAAGGTTGCTCTCAAGAGTCTGCTAGACTTAAGTTTAAAATCTATGTCTACCAATTTAAACCAGCATTGTGACCTTAATGACATTTTGCAGATGTATAAATGAATGTTCAGGGAAATTAAATGGTTTCTGCAGCATACAGCTGTACTCTACATACAGAATGTGAATTCTGTGCACAGATAAGGTCATCCTGCAAAGCCCTTGGCACAATGCATGCCATTACAGCACATGGCCCTTTGACAAAAGAGAGATAATATCAACATTAGGATAATTATTTTTATTACAACTAGTAGTACAGCATCAAAATATCAGCTGCCCCTTTTTAGTGTAGTCAATGTCCATCAATAATCTGCCTTTAACGTTCCTTCCTTGTTTCTTTTCCGTACACACTTGGGGCATGTTTCTCCAGCATGATTCTCATTTCTGAGCTGCAGTTTGCTCCCTTTTTAAAGTCACTCCCATTTGTGCCTCATTGTCATCTGCCAAGCTCCTGCATTTCCCTGCTTGTGATTTTCGGCCATTAGCTGCTAAATTGCTGCTGTGAGAAAGTGGCAAGTCAAGGTTTGCAACCTTTTTTACCATCACGAAACTTGCTCTATAAAAACAACAAGAATAGAAAAACAAGGTTTGGAGAGCAGAAAGAATATATATGTATACATACTGTATTAAACGGTTTGTATTTATTTAACTTGGAGGATCAAGTGTGTGAATGTTAAGGAAGTAGACAGCATCAGTTAATGAATCAGATTATCTAGGAAAGCAGAATGGCACTGTTGCTTACCCCATTAAATAGTGGGTTTGTTACTGTTGAATGCTGGCTACATTAACAGAAATATCATTTGTTCTTATTGAGATACTCCTCAGAACTACACTTTTGTTAATAAAGATAAATCCCTCATGGGATCATCGAATGTTATTTGCCTATGCTTGGAATCGTTTCAACAGTTTCCTGACTTTGGGATAAGGGGATGCTGGACACTTAAAACCTGTGAAGATTTTTCTCCTGCAATGACTTCACTTGCATCTCAGAAGCAGAGTGAAGGTGTGTCCCAGGGCTGCCTCAGTGACATCTTGAGATCTGACTTTGCAAAATCCTACAGAATAGGAAATCTAGAGGTACAAAGCCTAGGTCTTCCCTAGTGGTGCAGTGGTTAAGAATCCACCTGCCAATGTAGGGGACACAGGTTCAAGTCCTGGTCTGGGAAGATCCTACATGCCATGGAGCAACAAAGCCCATGAGCCGCAACTACTGAGCCCATGTGCCACATCTACTGAAGCCCATGTGCCTAGAGTCCAGGTACCACAAGGAGGAGTAGCCCCTGCTTGCCACAACTAGAGAAGGCTTGCATGCAGCAACAAAGACCCAATGCAGCCAATAAATAAATTTGTTAAAAAAAATAGAGGTGGAAATCCTAGAAAAGCAGAGCCATAAGTAAAGCTGCATGATGTGGTGGGACAGCATTTACCTCTTCAAATTCGCTTCCCTCTTCTGATAAGTCAAACTGATTTTCAGAATCTTCTGGACTTTCTTCTGTCCCTTCCACCCCAGTCTGTTCTTGCCTACTTCTCTAGTCAAAGAGCCCCTCTTCAGATTCATTGTTTATCTCCCTGTAACTAAATAAAACTGATACTTTTAGCCCTTCTCGTCTTGGCCTATTAGCACTAGTTTATTTAGTTCTAAGGCTAAGATCAGATTTGGATGAATAAGATATTGCTGTGACTTACTGTATGGAAGAACACTTTTTTAGATGCTGCACCCCCAGAAACTTGCTGGGAATCTGAGTGTCAGAGGAACAATCTTAAGGAGGTGTTCTAATTAGAAATCACAGAAAAGCTGCCTGAAAGGCTGCCAAGAAAACGAAGGAAACAAAATCACAAACTTCAAGTAGTCTTAATAGCAGAAGATTCTAATAATGCCTGCTTACATTCTACATTTTACTCATGTAATATTAAATATTTCTAGATCTTTGCTTTGAGGGGTACCAAGATCGACATCTGTTAATTAAGGCTTAACAAAGCAAAAATAGCAAAATAGTAAGACATGAGCCAGAAAAATATTTTGCTAAGAAGATACAATAAATACTGGCCTCTCTTCAGCAGCTTGCATACAAGGAAAGAAGGTTAACAGTTGGCATTACAGTTGGTTACAGATGAGGCCTTGATAACGTGCTTTATTCTCTTCTTACATGCTTTGAATCCTCTTATGCAAGGGGAAGGATGAAATCTCAAGCAAGGAGCTTTCTTTTGTTGAATCTGGGCCACAGGCTGTTAGCCAGCTGGCTCATTTGAAGCTACTCCTGCTGTTTGCATTGATGGTATTCTGA